>NW_026607699.1:20000-55000 GCF_029499605.1 Hyla sarda | reverse complement strand
GTGCTGTATGTGTGTATATTACCTATGTACTGTATGTGTGTATATTACCTATGTACTGTATGTGTGTATATTACCTATGTGCTGTATGTGTGTATATGACCTATGTACTGTATGTGTGTATATGACCTATGTACTGTATGTGTGTATATGACCTATGTACTGTATGTGTGTATATGACCTATGTACTGTATGTGTGTATATGACCTATGTACTGTATGTGTGTATATGACCTATGTACTGTATGTGTGTATATGACCTATGTGCTGTATGTGTGTATATTACCTATGTACTGTATGTGTGTATATTACCTATGTACTGTATGTGTGTATATGACCTATGTACTGTATGTGTGTATATGACCTATGTACTGTATGTGTGTATATGACCTATGTACTGTATGTGTGTATATGACCTATGTACTGTATGTGTGTATATTACCTATGTACTGTATGTGTCTTTATGTTATGTGCTTGTATGTATTGTATGACGCACATTATTAGGGAATTATTGAAGGAATGTAAGCACAGTATATAGGGAATTTATGGAAGCACAGTATATATTTCATTATATTGGAACATTATATTTTTATGTATGCTGGCACTGTGTATAGATCCTTAGGGTGCGTTCACACGTGCCTTTTTTTGCTGCAGGTTTTGCTGCTGCAGATTTTGCTTCCCATTGACAATGGGAAGAGAAATCTGCTAAAGCAAATCTGCAGCAGATCTGCAGCAGAAAATACGCACGTGTTAACACACCCTTGGTGGTGGCATGGTATAGTTAAATAATAGTGGCACGGTATATAGTTCATTAATGGTGGCACAGTATATAGTTCATTAATGGTGGCACAGTATGTAGTTCATTAATGGTGGCACAGTATATAGTTCATTAATGGTGGCACAGTATGTAGTTCATTAATGGTGGCACAGTATGTAGTTCATTAATGGTGGCACAGTATATAGTTCATTAATGGTGGCACAGTATATAGTTCATTAATGGTGGCACAGTATGTAGTTCATTAATGGTGGCACAGTATATAGTTCATTAATGGTGGCACAGTATGTAGTTCATTAATGGTGGCACAGTATATAGTTCATTAATGGTGGCACAGTATATAGTTCATTAATGGTGGCACAGTATGTAGTTCATTAATGGTGGCACAGTATATAGTTCATTAATGGTGGCACAGTATGTAGTTCATTAATGGTGGCACAGTATGTAGTTCATTAATGGTGGCACAGTATATAGTTCATTAATGGTGGCACAGTATGTAGTTCATTAATGGTGGCACAGTATGTAGTTCATTAATGGTGGCACAGTATATAGTTCATTAATGGTGGCACAGTATGTAGTTCATTAATGGTGGCACAGTATATAGTTCATTAATGGTGGCACAGTATGTAGTTCATTAATGGTGGCACAGTATATAGTTCATTAATGGTGGCACAGTATATAGTTAATTAATGGTGGCACAGTATATAGTTCATTAATGGTGGCACAGTATGTAGTTCATTAATGGTGGCACAGTATGTAGTTCATTAATGGTGGCACAGTATATAGTTCATTAATGGTGGCACAGTATGTAGTTCATTAATGGTGGCACAGTATATAGTTCATTAATGGTGGCACAGTATATAGTTCATTAATGGTGGCACAGTATGTAGTTCATTAATGGTGGCACAGTATATAGTTCATTAATGGTGGCACAGTATATAGTTCATTAATGGTGGCACAGTATATAGTTCATTAATGGTGGCACAGTATGTAGTTCATTAATGGTGGCACAGTATGTAGTTCATTAATGGTGGCACAGTATATAGTTCATTAATGGTGGCACAGTATGTAGTTCATTAATGGTGGCACAGTATATAGAGGATGGACCGGAGGACCGAACAGCTGTAGTGGCGCTCCGCGGGAACCCAGGGAGGTGAGTGATGGTTCATTTTCATTTATTTTGCAGCCCGGGCAGAACGGAGCAGGAATACTCTGGACTAGAGTACTCCTTTAACCCCTTAACGACGCAGGACGTATATTTACGTCCTGAGCCGGCTCCCGCGATATGAAGCGGGATCGCGTTGCAATCCCGCATCATATCGCGTCGGTCCCAGCGCTCATCAACGGCCGGGACCCGCGGCTAATACCACACATCGCCGATCGTGGCGATGTGCGGTATTAACCCTTTAGAAGCGGCGGTCAAAGCTGACCACCGTTTCTAAAGTGAAAGTGACCCGGCTGCTCAGTCGGGCTGTTCGGGACCGCCGTGGTGAAATCGCGGTGTCCCGAACAGCTGACCGGACACCGGGAGGGCCCTTACCTGCCTCCTCGGTGTCCGATCGACAAATGACTGCTCCGTGCCTGAGATCCAGTCAAGAGCAGTCAAGTGCCGATAACGCTGATCACAGGCGTGTTAATACACGCCAGTGATCAGCATAGGAGATCAGTGTGTGCAGTGTTATAGGTCCCTATGGGATAACAATGATCAGTATAAGAGATCAGTGTGTGCAGTGTTATAGTCTCCTATGGGATAACAATGATCAGTATAAGAGATCAGTGTGTGCAGTGTTATAGGTCCCTATGGGATAACAATGATCAGTATAAGAGATCAGTGTGTGCAGTGTTATAGGTCCCTATGGGATAACAATGATCAGTATAAGAGATCAGTGTGTGCAGTGTTATAGGTCCCTATGGGATAATAATGATCAGTATAAGAGATCAGTGTGTGCAGTGTTATAGGTCCCTATGGGATAATAATGATCAGTATAAGAGATCAGTGTGTGCAGTGTTATAGGTCCCTATGGGACCTATAACACTGCAAAAAAAATGTTAATTTTTTTTAATAAAGGTCATTTAACCCCTTCCCTAATAAAAGTTTGAATCACCCTCCTTTTCCCATAAAAAAAATAAAACAGTGTAAAAAAATAAATAAAATAAACATATGTGGTATCGCCGCGTGCGTAAATGTCCGAACTATAAAAATATATCATTAATTAAGCCGCACGGTCAATGGCGTACGCGCAAAAAAAATCCAAAGTCCAAAAAAGCGTATTTTGGTCACTTTTTATATCATTAAAAAAATTCATAAAAAGTGATCAAAAAGTCTGATCAAAACAAAAATCATACCGATGAAAACTTCAGATCACGGCGCAAAAAATGAGCCCTCATACCGCCCTGTACGTGGAAAAATAAAAAAAAGTTATAGGTGTCAGAAGATGACATTTTTAAACGTATAAATTTTCCTGCATGTAGTTATGATTTTTTTCCAGAAGTGCGACAAAATCACCTATATAAGTCGGGGATCATTTTAACCGTATGGACCTACAGAATAAAGAAAGGTGTAATTTTTACTGAAATATGCACTGCGTAGAAACGGAAGCCCCCAAAAGTTACAAAATGGCGTTTTTTTTTCGATTTTGTCTGTCGCACAATGATTTTTTTTTCCGTTTCGCTGTGCATTTTTGGGTAAAATGACTGATGTCACTGCAAAGTAGAATTGGTGACGCAAAAAATAAGTCATAATATGGATTTTTAGGTGGAAAATTGAAAGGGTTATGATTTTTAAAAGGTGAGGAGGAAAAAACGAAAGCGCAAAAACGGAAAAACCCTTAGTCCTTAAGGGGTTAAAGGGAAACTGACAGGCTGTTTACTCGCACTAAACCCAATACACTAGGTTACAGTGCAGTATACAAAAATTGGTCTTTCCATTTTCTAGGTATTGCCCCACATTACTAGTATGCGGAGCTTCCCTGCCCCCATCCAGTATATATTAGTGTGGTGTCATCTCTTCAGTGTAAGAACCAGAGCTGTGTGGAGATTCCTGCATGATTGGGGATGGGTGATTGGGGATGGGTGATTGGGGATGGGTGATTGGTGATTGGTGCTGGGTGATTGGTGCTGGGTGATTGGGGATGGGTGATTGGGGATGGGTGATTGGTGATTGGTGCTGGGTGATTGGTGCTGGGTGATTGGTGCTGGGTGATTGGTGCTGGGTGATTGGCGCTGGGTGATTGGTGATGGGTTCTGTCATATAGAGCTCAGGTGGGGGCATTTAGGGGGATATTTATTAAAACCTTTGCAGAGTAAAATCCTTCTGAAAAACGATCTGATTGGTTGCTATGGGCGACTGCACTGCTCTTTCTCTGCACAGGTTTTGTATATATCTCCTCTATAATACAGTATATTATACGGCAGCTGTCACATGTTTTCTGTAAATAAGACTGACAGCACAGACAGAGTGTATATACACATGGCCGACCTCAGAGAAACTGTTCTTGACTTTATTTTACAAAAACACCAACTTTTATGGGGATAGGAATGTCGAGGAGGCCGGCGGGAGTCCACTGTGTCCCTGGGCCGCAGCACATCTGCCCATTAAGTCTGTCAGACGTTTTTTAAATTATGAAAAGTGCCCTCTTTTTTTTACTTGAGCCCCTGCCCTTCAAAATGTCTGTGCACGTCCCTGGGCACGGCTATACGATATCTACTACATATACAATAATATCTGGATACTGAGGTGGGGATGGAGACATGTAATGAGGGCGGGGCATCCTGGACATGATAAGAGGAGGGGGCGGGGCATCCTGGACATGATAAGAGGAGGGGGCGGGGCATCCTGGACATGATAAGAGGAGGGGGCGGGCATTCCTGGACATGATAAGAGGAGGGGGCGGGGCATCCTGGACATGATAAGAGGAGGGGGCGGGGCATCCTGGACATGATAAGAGGAGGGGGCGGGGCATCCTGGACATGATAAGAGGAGGGGGCGGGGCATCCTGGACATGATAAGAGGAGGGGGCGGGGCATCCTGGACATGATAAGAGGAGGGGGCGGGGCATCCTGGACATGATAAGAGGAGGGGGCGGGGCATCCTGGACATAATAAGAGGAGGGGGCGGGGCATCCTGGACATGATAAGAGGAGGGGGCGGGGCATCCTGGACATGATAAGAGGAGGGGGCGGGGCATCCTGGACATAATAAGAGGAGGGGGCGGGGCATCCTGGACATGATAAGAGGAGGGGGCGGGGCATCCTGGACATGATAAGAGGAGGGGGCGGGGCATCCTGGACATGATAAGAGGAGGGGGCGGGGCATCCTGGACATGATAAGAGGAGGGGGTGGGGCATCCTGGACATAAGAGGGGGTGGGGAATCCTGGACATAAGAGGGGGTGGGGAATCCTGGACATAAGAGGGGGTGGGGAATCCTGGACATAAGAGGGGGTGGGGAATCCTGGACATAAGAGGGGGTGGGGAATCCTGGACATAAGAGGGGGTGGGGAATCCTGGACATAAGAGGGGGTGGGGAATCCTGGACATAAGAGGGGGTGGGGAATCCTGGACATAAGAGGGGGTGGGGAATCCTGGACATAAGAGGGGGTGGGGAATCCTGGACATAAGAGGGGGTGGGGAATCCTGGACATAAGAGGGGGTGGGGAATCCTGGACATAAGAGGGGGTGAAGCATCACAACCAGCCTCTCATGTACCCAGCCCTCATACAGAATACTCACCTGACATCTCAGGTAATGCCCATCCCTGGACCTTCTTGGCTGGCACCTGGATCACCTTCTCCGCAGCCCATTTACCATCCTGAGGAAGGAAAATACAAGACGTCATCCTGAGGGGCGGATATTCACCTTATGTGTCTAGGAGACGCTCAGGAGAGTCACAGACCGTAATGGGGAAGCAGCGACCTACCCTAAGTCTAAGGGATCTTCTCAAGATGCTACATAGCCCTCCTTATTTCTCCTCAGCCTAACCTCTCCTCTCCCCTCAGCCTCCCCCCTACCTTCCCCTCAGCCTCCTCTCTCCCCCTCAGTCTCCCCTCACCCCCCCTCCCCTCAGCCTCCCCTCAGCCTCACCTCTCCCCCTCAGCCTCACCTCTCCCCCTCAGCCTCACCTCTCCCCCTCAGCCTCACCTCACCCCCTCAGCCTCCCCTCTCCCCCTCAGCCTTCCCTCTCCCCCTCAGCCTTCCCTCACCCCCCCTCTGCTCAGCCTCCCCTCTCCCCCTCAGCCTCACCTCTCCCCTCAGTCTCCCCTCTCCCCTCAGCCTCACCTCTCCCCTCAGTCTCCCCTCAGCCTCACCTCTCCCCTCAGCCTCCCCTCAGCCTCACCTCTCCCCTCAGCCTCCCCTCAGCCTCACCTCTCCCCCACAGCCTCACCTCTCCCCCTCAGCCTCACCTCTCCCCCTCAGGCTCACCTCTCCCCTCAGCCTCCTCTCTCTCCTCTCCCCTCAGCCTCCTCTCTCCCCCTCTCCCCCTCAGCCTCACCTCTCCCCCTCAGCCTCACCTCTCCCCCTCAGCCTCCTCTCCCCTCAGCCTCCTCTCTCCCCCTCTCCTCTCCCCTCAGCCTCCTCTCTCCCCCTCTCCCCCTCAGTCTCCCCTCTCCCCTCAGCCTCACTTTTGCCTTAAAGTATCGGAATACAGAGCTACTGAGGGCGCAGCCGACAAAGCCCTCCTGAGCGTCTGGATTGTGCAGGAAGCGGATTTCCAGTGGGATTTTGCCGTCCTCTCCCAGGTCCAGGCTCTGTATACGGGTGTGCTTGGTCCAGTCCCACACGTGTATATGGCGGCCATAGTGTCCTGGAAAACAGAAGCGGCATAAGGCCTGGAGCCGACTGTGCACCTATCACCCCAAGATCACAAGGGTCAGACATGAAGAATGAGGAGGAACATCTATAAGATGGAAGCAATGACCGTCTTTACGTCCTACCTGCTGCTACATCTTCTATCTTAAATCCGTTACGGTAAAATTTCGGTGCCCCAAACTCGGTGCTGATCATGACGTTGTGCCGCGGTTGATACCAGAAGTCGTAGCCGTACGGTGCAGCTTGTCCTTCCACTTCCCAGTTCCCTTTTACTTCAAATGTCTCCCCATCCAGCAAGACGAAGCCTCCTGAGATGTGGAGCAGAAGGGGAGTTATAATGCCAGAGCTGAGTGGCTGCGGCTTACCCCTCCCCTCTCCATAGAGGAAACATTAATGTTCAGCCCTACCGGATGATCATGTGTACAGTGAGATCAATAGAGATAACAACGCTTGACCAACAGTTATTGGAAGTATATAAGCACATTCACTGGAATTTTGACATGGAATAATTACAGGATAACGTGCCCCTCTAACCCTTTATCATCCAATCATAAGGGGGCGCCCTCACCTTTGCCATTTCCTTCAGGGTCTCCCAGAGCACTGATCATGATTTCCCCGGAGCCCAGGCAGTGAGAGGTGTGCAGATCCACCAGACCACACTTCTTCCGCACCTCCTCAGCTTCCACCACCTGCAGAGAGAAGGATCAGACATGGCCGCCATGACCCAGGAGGATGGAGACTAAGCCCTGGGGGATGTCACGTAACACCCACCTTGTGGAGGCGAGGGGCCCGCAGGTCAGTTCCCACATCCACCACATAGACTCGGGAGGAGATGAGACAAGGCAGGATCAGCTTGTTCCTCACTTTACAGGGGTCCCCGAAGCAGCTGCTGCAGGTGTTCCAGCCCGAGTGGTGCAGCTCATCGTTCACATTGGGCATCGGCAGACGGTGAATGACCTGGAATAAGGGGGAAGAGTCATCACCTGCGCACACAGGACCGCCAGCCTCCTGAGGGAATCTACACTGACCCACAGAGCTCACACTCAGATATCAGTGTCACCAGTGATGGTGACGTAGAACAGTGGTTGGTGGCCTCGGTCTCTGTGGACCTATTACCTGGGAGTATGCGTCAGATCCGGGCTTCACATCCACAGTGGCCAAGTAGTCCGGCTTGTCCACCCCGGTGTTGCGATAGATACAAGGCACGTAAATCAGCTCCTCCCGGGGACCTGGACATGAGGGGCACAGAACAGCAAAAGGAAATCAGGAGACCCCCCAGTGTGTGTGAGCGGCCTCCACAATGAAGTACCCGTCCTCTAATAACACGAGGCCGCGGGGGGCTGGTAACCTCTTTACCTTTCATGGCGTCCAGAGGCGTCTTGTATCCGGGGCCGCAGGATGATCCGCACTGAGCTGTAGAGAAGAAGACGATACGTAAGGATGACGTCTGCTGGAAGGTCGCGTCTCTCTGGACCTGAACAGCTGATCATTCCTGGGGATTCTCAACATATCGTAGTGAGAACATGATGTGGACACAATGATGACATCACAGAGCGCCCCTCATATGGTTACTGATGACATCACAGAGCGCTCCCATATGGTTACTGATGACATCACAGAGCGCCCCTCATATAG
Organism: Hyla sarda; assembly: GCF_029499605.1. Lineage (NCBI taxonomy): Eukaryota > Metazoa > Chordata > Amphibia > Anura > Hylidae > Hyla > Hyla sarda. Next base: position 46,788 of record NW_026607699.1, on the reverse strand, counting down.
TTACTGATGACATCACAGAGCGCCCCCCATATGGTTAGTGATGACATCACAGAGCGCTCCCATATGGTTACTGATGACATCACAGAGCGCCCCTCATATGGTTACTGATAACATCACAGAGCGCCCCCATATGGTTACTGATGACATCACAAAGCGCCCCTCATATGGTTAGTGACGACATCACAGAGCGCCCCCATATGGTTACTGATGACATCACAGAGCGCCCCCATATGGTTACCGATGACATAACAGAGCGCCCCTCATATGGTTACTGATGACATCACAGAGCGCCCCTCATATGGTTAGTGACGACATCACAGAGCGCCCCCATATGGTTACTGATGACATCACAGAGCGCCCCCATATGGTTACTGATGACATAACAGAGCGCCCCCATATGGTTACTGATGACATCACAGAGAGCCCCTCATATAGTTTTGGATGACATCACAGAGCGCCCCTCATATGGTTACTGATGACATCACAGAGCGCCCTCATATGGTTACTGATGACATCACAGAGCGCCCCTCATATGGTTACTGATGACATCACAGAGCGCCCTCATATGGTTACTGATGATATCATAGAGTGCCCCCCATATGGTTAGTGACGACATCATAGAGCGCCCCCATATGGTTACTGATGACATCACAGAGCGCCCCTCATATGGTTACTGATGACATCACAGAGCGCCCCTCATATAGTTACTGATGACATCACAGAGCGCCCCTCATATAGTTACTGATGATATCATAGAGCGCCCCCATATGGTTATTGATGACATCACAGAGCGCCCCCCATATGGTTACTGATGACATCACAGAGCGCTCCCATATGATTATTGATGATATCATAGAGTGCTCCCATATGATTATTGATGATATCATAGAGTGCCCCCCATATGGTTACTGATGACATCACAGAGCGCCCCTCATATGGTTACTGATGACATAACAGAGCGCCCCCATATGGTTACTGATGACATCACAGAGCGCCCCTCATATGGTTACTGATGACATAACAGAGTGCCCCTCATATGGTTACTGATGACATCACAGAGTGCCCCCATATGGTTACTGATGACATCACAGAGTGCCCCCATATGGTTACTGATGACATCACAGAGTGCCCCTCATATGGTTACTGATGACATCACAGAGAGCGCTCCCATATGGTTACTGATGACATCACAGAGTGCCCCCATATGGTTACTGATGACATCACAGGTCTTAGGTTAGCTGTCATGTCAAGCACTTACCAGTCATGCAAAGTGAATATTTATTAGGCCATAGTGTGATGCAAGAACGCGTTTCAGCATGGGAGCACCGGAGATCACAGACAAGCCGTATATAATCATGGTGCTTCCACAAAGTCACATCAACCGGGCCAATCCTGGGGCCCTGGAATAATAATAGAGACGGCACTACAGGGACCCGCACTGCCACCTCCTCACCACAGAGCGGGCAGGGGGTAAAGGAGGGGATTGTGGGGGATAGCCCGCACCCCAGAGCATACACCACCCTGCATACTGATACCATATGATATGGAGTCCCTGTCGTCCTTTCGTGTTATAGGACATGTGGGATGTGACTTTATGGTAAGGACACAGATCTAGGAAAAGTCCCAACGGAGCGCAGCGGAATACATGGCACAGAATGAGGGGGATACGTGCAGATACATCCTGGATGAGATACAGCTGTGGGGTCCAACCACAGGAAGAGAGCAAAGGGTCCCACTGTATAACATAACAATGGACTACTGCTATATACCACCATATAGGAGCACAGGATATATACTACTACTATATACCACCACATGACATAGACTACTGCTATATACCACCATATAGGAGCACAGGATATATACTACTGCTATATACCACCACATGACATAGACTACTGCTATATACCACCATATAGGAGCACAGGACATATACTACTGCTATATACCACCATATAGGAGGACAGGACATATACTACTGCTATATACCAACATATAGGAGCACACAACATATACTACTGCTATATACCATCATATAGGAGCACAGGATATATACTACTGCTATATACCACCACATGACATAGACTACTGCTATATACCACCATATAGGAGCACAGGATATATACTACTGCTATATACCACCATATAGGAGCACAGGACATATACTACTGCTATATACCACCATATAGGAGCACAGGATATATACTACTGCTATATACCACCACATGACATAGACTACTGCTATATACCACCATATAGGAGCACAGGATATATACTACTGCTATATACCACCATATAGGAGCACAGGACATATACTACTGCTATATACCACCATATAGGAGCACAGGATATATACTACTGCTATATACCACCACATGACATAGACTACTGCTATATACCACCATATAGGAGCACAGGATATATACTACTGCTATATACCACCATATAGGAGCACAGGACATATACTACTGCTATATACCACCATATAGGAGCACAGGATATATACTACTGCTATATACCACCACATGACATAGACTACTGCTATATACCACCATATAGGAGCACAGGACATAGACTACTGCTATATACCACCATATAGGAGCACAGGACATATACTACTGCTATATACCACCATATAGGAGCACAGGATATATACTACTGCTATATACCACCACATGACATAGACTACTGCTATATACCACCATATAGGAGCACAGGATATATACTACTGCTATATACCACCATATAGGAGTACAGGATATATACTACTGCTATATACCACCACATGACATAGACTACTGCTATATACCACCATATAGGAGCACAGGACATATACTACTGCTATATACCACCATATAGGAGTACAGGATATATACTACTGCTATATACCACCACATGACATAGACTACTGCTATATACCACCATATAGGAGCACAGGACATATACTACTGCTATATACCACCATATAGGAGTACAGGATATATACTACTGCTATATACCACCATATAGGAGCACAGGACATATACTACTGCTATATACCACCATATAGGAGCACAGGATATATACTACTGCTATATACCACCACATGACATAGACTACTGCTATATACCACCATATAGGAGCACAGGACATATACTACTGCTATATACCACCATATATGAGCACAGGATATATACTACTGCTATATACCACCACATGACATAGACTACTGCTATATACCACCATATAGGAGTACAGGACATAGACTACTGCTATATACCACCATATAGGAGCACAGGACATATACTACTGCTATATACCACCATATAGGAGCACAGGACATAGACTACTGCTATATACCACCATATAGGAGTACAGGACATAGACTACTGCTATATACCACCATATAGGAGCACAGGATATATACTACTGCTATATACCACCACATGACATAGACTACTGCTATATACCACCATATAGGAGCACAGGACATAGACTACTGCTATATACCACCATATAGGAGCACAGGATATATACTACTGCTATATACCACCATATAGGAGTACAGGACATAGACTACTGCTATATACCACCATATAGGAGCACAGGATATATACTACTGCTATATACCACCATATAGGAGCACAGGACATAGACTACTGCTATATACCCCCGTATAGGAGCACAGGACATATACTACTGCTATATACCACCATATAGGAGTACAGGACATATACTACTGCTATATACCACCATATAGGAGCACAGGATATTTACTACTGCTAAAAAACACCATATAGGAGCACAGGACCTAGACTACTGCTATATACCACCATATAGGAGCACAGGACATATACTACTGCTATATACCACCATATAGGAGCACAGGACATAGACTACTGCTATATACCACCATATAGGAGCACAGGACATAGACTACTGCTATATACCACCATATAGGAGCACAGGACATAGACTACTGCTATATACCCCCGTATAGGAGCACAGGACATATACTACTGCTATATACCACCATATAGGAGCACAGGACATATACTACTGCTATATACCCCATATAGGAGCACAGAACATAGACTACTGCTATATACCACCATATAGGAGCACAGGACATAGACTACTGCTATATACCACCATTTAGGAGCACAGGACATATACTACTGCTATATACCACCATATAGGAGCACAGGATATATACTACTGCTATATACCACCATATAGGAGTACAGGACATAGACTACTGCTATATACCACCATATAGGAGCACAGGATATATACTACTGCTATATACCACCATATAGGAGCACAGGATATATACTACTGCTATATACCACCATATAGGAGCACAGGATATATACTACTGCTATATACCACCATATAGGAGTACAGGACATATACTACTGCTATATACCACCATATAGGAGCACAGGACATATACTACTGCTATATACCACCATATAGGAGCACAGGACATATACTACTGCTATATACCACCATATAGGAGCACAGGATATATACTACTGCTATATACCACCACATGACATAGACTACTGCTATATACCACCATATAGGAGTACAGGACATAGACTACTGCTATATACCACCATATAGGAGCACAGGACATATACTACTGCTATATACCACCATATAGGAGCACAGGACATAGACTACTGCTATATACCACCATATAGGAGTACAGTAAGTAGACTACTGCTATATACCACCATATAGGAGCACAGGATATATACTACTGCTATATACCACCACATGACATAGACTACTGCTATATACCACCATATAGGAGTACAGGACATAGACTACTGCTATATACCACCATATAGGAGCACAGGATATATACTACTGCTATATACCATCATATAGGAGTACAGGACATAGACTACTGCTATATACCACCATATAGGAGCACAGGATATATACTACTGCTATATACCACCATATAGGAGCACAGGACATAGACTACTGCTATATACCACATATAGGAGCACAGGATATATACTACTGCTATATACCACCATATAGGAGCACAGGATATTTACTACTGCTAAAAAACACCATATAGGAGCACAGGATATATACTACTGCTATATACCACCATATAGGAGCACAGGACATAGACTACTGCTATTTACCACCATATAGGAGCACAGGACATAGACTACTGCTATATACCCCCGTATAGGAGCACAGGACATATACTACTGCTATATACCACCATATAGGAGCACAGGACATATACTACTGCTATATACCACCATATAGGAGCACAGGACATAGACTACTGCTATATACCACCATATAGGAGCACAGGACATATACTACTGCTATATACCACCATATAGGAAGGAGCACAGGACATAGACTACTGCTATATACCACCATTTAGGAGCACAGGACATATACTACTGCTATTTACCACCATATAGGAGCACAGGACATAGACTACTGCTATATACCACCATATAGGAGCACAGGATATATACTACTGCTATATACCACCATATAGGAGCACAGGATATATACTACTGCTATATACCACCATATAGGAGTACAGGACATAGACTACTGCTATATACCACCATATAGGAGCACAGGATATATACTACTGCTATATACCACCATATAGGAGCACAGGATATATACTACTGCTATATACCACCATATAGGAGCACAGGATATATACTACTGCTATATACCACCATATAGGAGCACAGGACATATACTACTGCTATATACCACCATATAGGAGCACAGGACATATACTACTGCTATATACCACCATATAGGAGCACAGGATATATACTACTGCTATATACCACCATATAGGAGCACACGACATAGACTACTGCTATATACCACCATATAGGAGCACAGGACATATACTACTTCTATATACCACCATATATGAGCACAGGCATATACTACTGCTATATACCCCCATATAGGAGCACAGGACATAGACTACTGCTTTATACCCCCATATAGGAGCACAGGACATAAACTACTGCTATATACCCCCATATAGGAGCACAGGACATATACTACTGCTATATACCCCCATATAGGAGCACAGGACATAGACTACTGCTATATACCCCCATATAGGAGTACAGGACATAGACTACTGCTATATACCCCCATATAGGAGCACAGGACATATACTACTGCTATATACCCCCATATAGGAGCACAGGACATAGACTACTGCTATATACCACCATATAGGAGCTCAGGACATAGACTACTGCTATATACCACCATATAGGAGCTCAGGACATAGACTACTGCTATATACCACCATATAGGAGCACAGGACATATACTACTGCTATATACCACCATATAGGAGCACAGGATATATACTACTGCTATATACCCCCATATAGGAGCACAGGACATAGACTACTGCTATATACCCCCCATATAGGAGCACACGACATGGACTACCGCTATATACCACCATATATGAGCACAGGCATATACTACTGCTATATACCCCCATATAGGAGCACAGGACATAGACTACTGCTATATACCACCATATAGGAGCACAGGATATATACTACTGCTATATACCCCCATATAGGAGCACAGGACATAGACTACTGCTATATACCACCATATAGGAGCACAGGACATAGACTACTGCTATATACCACCATATAGGAGCACAGGATATATACTACTGCTATATACCCCCATATAGGAGCACAGGACATAGACTACTGCTATATACCACCATATAGGAGCACAGGACATAGACTACTGCTATATACCACCATATAGGAGCACAGGACATGGACTACTGCTATATACCCCCCATATAGGAGCACACGACATAGACTACTGCTATATACCACCATATAGGAGCACTGGACATATACTACTGCTATATACCACCATATATGAGCACAGGACATATACTTCTGCTATATACCACCATATAGGAGCACAGGATATATACTACTGCTATATACCACCATATAGGAGCACAGGACATAGACTACTGCTATATACCACCATATAGGAGCACAGGACATAGACTACTGCTATATACCACCATATAGGAGCACAGGATATATACTACTGCTATATACCACCACATGACATAGACTACTGCTATATACCACCATATAGGAGTACAGGACATAGACTACTGCTATATACCACCATATAGGAGCACAGGACATATACTACTGCTATATACCACCATATAGGAGCACAGGACATAGACTACTGCTATATACCACCATATAGGAGTACAGGACATAGACTACTGCTATATACCACCATATAGGAGCACAGGATATATACTACTGCTATATACCACCACATGACATAGACTACTGCTATATACCACCATATAGGAGCACAGGACATAGACTACTGCTATATACCACCATATAGGAGCACAGGATATATACTACTGCTATATACCACCATATAGGAGCACAGGACATAGACTACTGCTATATACCACCATATAGGAGCACAGGATATATACTACTGCTATATACCACCACATGACATAGACTACTGCTATATACCACCATATAGGAGCACAGGATATATACTACTGCTATATACCACCATATAGGAGCACAGGACATATACTACTGCTATATACCACCATATAGGAGCACAGGATATATACTACTGCTATATACCACCACATGACATAGACTACTGCTATATACCACCATATAGGAGCACAGGACATAGACTACTGCTATATACCACCATATAGGAGCACAGGACATATACTACTGCTATATACCACCATATAGGAGCACAGGATATATACTACTGCTATATACCACCACATGACATAGACTACTGCTATATACCACCATATAGGAGCACAGGATATATACTACTGCTATATACCACCATATAGGAGTACAGGATATATACTACTGCTATATACCACCACATGACATAGACTACTGCTATATACCACCATATAGGAGCACAGGACATATACTACTGCTATATACCACCATATAGGAGTACAGGATATATACTACTGCTATATACCACCACATGACATAGACTACTGCTATATACCACCATATAGGAGCACAGGACATATACTACTGCTATATACCACCATATAGGAGTACAGGATATATACTACTGCTATATACCACCATATAGGAGCACAGGACATATACTACTGCTATATACCACCATATAGGAGCACAGGATATATACTACTGCTATATACCACCACATGACATAGACTACTGCTATATACCACCATATAGGAGCACAGGACATATACTACTGCTATATACCACCATATATGAGCACAGGATATATACTACTGCTATATACCACCACATGACATAGACTACTGCTATATACCACCATATAGGAGTACAGGACATAGACTACTGCTATATACCACCATATAGGAGCACAGGACATATACTACTGCTATATACCACCATATAGGAGCACAGGACATAGACTACTGCTATATACCACCATATAGGAGTACAGGACATAGACTACTGCTATATACCACCATATAGGAGCACAGGATATATACTACTGCTATATACCACCACATGACATAGACTACTGCTATATACCACCATATAGGAGCACAGGACATAGACTACTGCTATATACCACCATATAGGAGCACAGGATATATACTACTGCTATATACCACCATATAGGAGTACAGGACATAGACTACTGCTATATACCACCATATAGGAGCACAGGATATATACTACTGCTATATACCACCATATAGGAGCACAGGACATAGACTACTGCTATATACCCCCGTATAGGAGCACAGGACATATACTACTGCTATATACCACCATATAGGAGTACAGGACATATACTACTGCTATATACCACCATATAGGAGCACAGGATATTTACTACTGCTAAAAAACACCATATAGGAGCACAGGACCTAGACTACTGCTATATACCACCATATAGGAGCACAGGACATATACTACTGCTATATACCACCATATAGGAGCACAGGACATAGACTACTGCTATATACCACCATATAGGAGCACAGGACATAGACTACTGCTATATACCACCATATAGGAGCACAGGACATAGACTACTGCTATATACCCCCGTATAGGAGCACAGGACATATACTACTGCTATATACCACCATATAGGAGCACAGGACATATACTACTGCTATATACCCCATATAGGAGCACAGAACATAGACTACTGCTATATACCACCATATAGGAGCACAGGACATAGACTACTGCTATATACCACCATTTAGGAGCACAGGACATATACTACTGCTATATACCACCATATAGGAGCACAGGATATATACTACTGCTATATACCACCATATAGGAGTACAGGACATAGACTACTGCTATATACCACCATATAGGAGCACAGGATATATACTACTGCTATATACCACCATATAGGAGCACAGGATATATACTACTGCTATATACCACCATATAGGAGCACAGGATATATACTACTGCTATATACCACCATATAGGAGTACAGGACATATACTACTGCTATATACCACCATATAGGAGCACAGGACATATACTACTGCTATATACCACCATATAGGAGCACAGGACATATACTACTGCTATATACCACCATATAGGAGCACAGGATATATACTACTGCTATATACCACCACATGACATAGACTACTGCTATATACCACCATATAGGAGTACAGGACATAGACTACTGCTATATACCACCATATAGGAGCACAGGACATATACTACTGCTATATACCACCATATAGGAGCACAGGACATAGACTACTGCTATATACCACCATATAGGAGTACAGTAAGTAGACTACTGCTATATACCACCATATAGGAGCACAGGATATATACTACTGCTATATACCACCACATGACATAGACTACTGCTATATACCACCATATAGGAGTACAGGACATAGACTACTGCTATATACCACCATATAGGAGCACAGGATATATACTACTGCTATATACCATCATATAGGAGTACAGGACATAGACTACTGCTATATACCACCATATAGGAGCACAGGATATATACTACTGCTATATACCACCATATAGGAGCACAGGACATAGACTACTGCTATATACCACATATAGGAGCACAGGATATATACTACTGCTATATACCACCATATAGGAGCACAGGATATTTACTACTGCTAAAAAACACCATATAGGAGCACAGGATATATACTACTGCTATATACCACCATATAGGAGCACAGGACATAGACTACTGCTATTTACCACCATATAGGAGCACAGGACATAGACTACTGCTATATACCCCCGTATAGGAGCACAGGACATATACTACTGCTATATACCACCATATAGGAGCACAGGACATATACTACTGCTATATACCACCATATAGGAGCACAGGACATAGACTACTGCTATATACCACCATATAGGAGCACAGGACATATACTACTGCTATATACCACCATATAGGAGCACAGGACATAGACTACTGCTATATACCACCATTTAGGAGCACAGGACATATACTACTGCTATTTACCACCATATAGGAGCACAGGACATAGACTACTGCTATATACCACCATATAGGAGCACAGGATATATACTACTGCTATATACCACCATATAGGAGCACAGGATATATACTACTGCTATATACCACCATATAGGAGTACAGGACATAGACTACTGCTATATACCACCATATAGGAGCACAGGATATATACTACTGCTATATACCACCATATAGGAGCACAGGATATATACTACTGCTATATACCACCATATAGGAGCACAGGATATATACTACTGCTATATACCACCATATAGGAGCACAGGACATATACTACTGCTATATACCACCATATAGGAGCACAGGACATATACTACTGCTATATACCACCATATAGGAGCACAGGATATATACTACTGCTATATACCACCATATAGGAGCACACGACATAGACTACTGCTATATACCACCATATAGGAGCACAGGACATATACTACTTCTATATACCACCATATATGAGCACAGGCATATACTACTGCTATATACCCCCATATAGGAGCACAGGACATAGACTACTGCTTTATACCCCCATATAGGAGCACAGGACATAAACTACTGCTATATACCCCCATATAGGAGCACAGGACATATACTACTGCTATATACCCCCATATAGGAGCACAGGACATAGACTACTGCTATATACCCCCATATAGGAGTACAGGACATAGACTACTGCTATATACCCCCATATAGGAGCACAGGACATATACTACTGCTATATACCCCCATATAGGAGCACAGGACATAGACTACTGCTATATACCACCATATAGGAGCTCAGGACATAGACTACTGCTATATACCACCATATAGGAGCTCAGGACATAGACTACTGCTATATACCACCATATAGGAGCACAGGACATATACTACTGCTATATACCACCATATAGGAGCACAGGATATATACTACTGCTATATACCCCCATATAGGAGCACAGGACATAGACTACTGCTATATACCCCCCATATAGGAGCACACGACATGGACTACCGCTATATACCACCATATATGAGCACAGGCATATACTACTGCTATATACCCCCATATAGGAGCACAGGACATAGACTACTGCTATATACCACCATATAGGAGCACAGGATATATACTACTGCTATATACCCCCATATAGGAGCACAGGACATAGACTACTGCTATATACCACCATATAGGAGCACAGGACATAGACTACTGCTATATACCACCATATAGGAGCACAGGATATATACTACTGCTATATACCCCCATATAGGAGCACAGGACATAGACTACTGCTATATACCACCATATAGGAGCACAGGACATAGACTACTGCTATATACCACCATATAGGAGCACAGGACATGGACTACTGCTATATACCCCCCATATAGGAGCACACGACATAGACTACTGCTATATACCACCATATAGGAGCACTGGACATATACTACTGCTATATACCACCATATATGAGCACAGGACATATACTTCTGCTATATACCACCATATAGGAGCACAGGATATATACTACTGCTATATACCACCATATAGGAGCACAGGACATAGACTACTGCTATATACCACCATATAGGAGCACAGGATATATACTACTGCTATATACCACCACATGACATAGACTACTGCTATATACCACCATATAGGAGTACAGGACATAGACTACTGCTATATACCACCATATAGGAGCACAGGACATATACTACTGCTATATACCACCATATAGGAGCACAGGACATAGACTACTGCTATATACCACCATATAGGAGTACAGGACATAGACTACTGCTATATACCACCATATAGGAGCACAGGATATATACTACTGCTATATACCACCACATGACATAGACTACTGCTATATACCACCATATAGGAGCACAGGACATAGACTACTGCTATATACCACCATATAGGAGCACAGGATATATACTACTGCTATATACCACCATATAGGAGCACAGGACATAGACTACTGCTATATACCACCATATAGGAGCACAGGATATATACTACTGCTATATACCACCACATGACATAGACTACTGCTATATACCACCATATAGGAGTACAGGACATAGACTACTGCTATATACCACCATATAGGAGCACAGGACATATACTACTGCTATATACCACCATATAGGAGCACAGGACATAGACTACTGCTATATACCACCATATAGGAGTACAGGACATAGACTACTGCTATATACCACCATATAGGAGCACAGGATATATACTACTGCTATATACCACCACATGACATAGACTACTGCTATATACCACCATATAGGAGCACAGGACATAGACTACTGCTATATACCACCATATAGGAGCACAGGATATATACTACTGCTATATACCACCATATAGGAGTACAGGACATAGACTACTGCTATATACCACCATATAGGAGCACAGGATATATACTACTGCTATATACCACCATATAGGAGCACAGGACATAGACTACTGCTATATACCACCATATAGGAGTACAGGACATATACTACTGCTATATACCACCATATAGGAGCACAGGATATTTACTACTGCTAAAAAACACCATATAGGAGCACAGGACATAGACTACTGCTATATACCACCATATAGGAGCACAGGACATAGACTACTGCTATATACCACCATATAGGAGCACAGGACATAGACTACTGCTATATACCACCATATAGGAGCACAGGACATAGACTACTGCTATATACCCCCGTATAGGAGCACAGGACATATACTACTGCTATATACCACCATATAGGAGCACAGGACATATACTACTGCTATATACCCCATATAGGAGCACAGAACATAGACTACTGCTATATACCACCATATAGGAGCACAGGACATAGACTACTGCTATATACCACCATTTAGGAGCACAGGACATATACTACTGCTATTTACCACCATATAGGAGCACAGGACATAGACTACTGCTATATACCACCATATAGGAGCACAGGATATATACTACTGCTATATACCACCATATAGGAGCACAGGATATATACTACTGCTATATACCACCATATAGGAGTACAGGACATAGACTACTGCTATATACCACCATATAGGAGCACAGGATATATACTACTGCTATATACCACCATATAGGAGCACAGGATATATACTACTGCTATATACCACCATATAGGAGCACAGGATATATACTACTGCTATATACCACCATATAGGAGTACAGGACATATACTACTGCTATATACCACCATATAGGAGCACAGGACATATACTACTGCTATATACCACCATATAGGAGCACAGGACATATACTACTGCTATATACCACCATATAGGAGCACAGGATATATACTACTGCTATATACCACCACATGACATAGACTACTGCTATATACCACCATATAGGAGTACAGGACATAGACTACTGCTATATACCACCATATAGGAGCACAGGACATATACTACTGCTATATACCACCATATAGGAGCACAGGACATAGACTACTGCTATATACCACCACATAGGAGTACAGTACATAGACTACTGCTATATACCACCATATAGGAGCACAGGATATATACTACTGCTATATACCACCACATGACATAGACTACTGCTATATACCCCCATATAGGAGTACAGGACATAGACTACTGCTATATACCACCATATAGGAGCACAGGATATATACTACTGCTATATACCACCATATAGGAGTACAGGACATAGACTACTGCTATATACCACCATATAGGAGCACAGGATATATACTACTGCTATATACCACCATATAGGAGCACAGGACATAGACTACTGCTATATACCACCATATAGGAGCACAGGATATATACTACTGCTATATACCACCATATAGGAGCACAGGATATTTACTACTGCTAAAAAAACACCATATAGGAGCACAGGATATATACTACTGCTATATACCACCATATAGGAGCACAGGACATAGACTACTGCTATTTACCACCATATAGGAGCACAGGACATAGACTACTGCTATATACCCCCGTATAGGAGCACAGGACATATACTACTGCTATATACCACCATATAGGAGCACAGGACATATACTACTGCTATATACCACCATATAGGAGCACAGGACATATACTACTGCTATATACCACCATATAGGAGCACAGGACATAGACTACTGCTATATACCACCATATAGGAGCACAGGACATAGACTACTGCTATATACCACCATATAGGAGCACAGGACATAGACTACTGCTATATACCCCCGTATAGGAGCACAGGACATATACTACTGCTATATACCACCATATAGGAGCACAGGACATATACTACTGCTATATACCCCATATAGGAGCACAGAACATAGACTACTGCTATATACCACCATATAGGAGCACAGGACATAGACTACTGCTATATACCACCATTTAGGAGCACAGGACATATACTACTGCTATTTACCACCATATAGGAGCACAGGACATAGACTACTGCTATATACCACCATATAGGAGCACAGGATATATACTACTGCTATATACCACCATATAGGAGCACAGGATATATACTACTGCTATATACCACCATATAGGAGTACAGGACATAGACTACTGCTATATACCACCATATAGGAGCACAGGATATATACTACTGCTATATACCACCATATAGGAGCACAGGATATATACTACTGCTATATACCACCATATAGGAGCACGGGATATATACTACTGCTATATACCACCATATAGGAGTACAGGACATATACTACTGCTATATACCACCATATAGGAGCACAGGACATATACTACTGCTATATACCACCATATAGGAGCACAGGACATATACTACTGCTATATACAACCATATAGGAGCACAGGACATATACTACTGCTATATACCACCATATATGAGCACAGGACATATACTACTTCTATATACCACCATATAGGAGCACAGGATATATACTACTGCTATATACCACCATATGGGAGCACAGGACATAGACTACTGCTATATACCACCATATAGGAGCACAGGACATATACTACTTCTATATACCACCATATATGAGCACAGGCATATACTACTGCTATATACCCCCATATAGGAGCACAGGACATAGACTACTGCTTTATACCCCCATATAGGAGCACAGGACATAAACTACTGCTATATACCCCCATATAGGAGCACAGGACATATACTACTGCTATATACCCCCATATAGGAGCACAGGACATAGACTACTGCTATATACCCCCATATAGGAGTACAGGACATAGACTACTGCTATATACCCCCATATAGGAGCACAGGACATATACTACTGCTATATACCCCCATATAGGAGCACAGGACATAGACTACTGCTATATACCACCATATAGGAGCTCAGGACATAGACTACTGCTATATACCACCATATAGGAGCTCAGGACATAGACTACTGCTATATACCACCATATAGGAGCACAGGACATATACTACTGCTATATACCACCATATAGGAGCACAGGATATATACTACTGCTATATACCCCCATATAGGAGCACAGGACATAGACTACTGCTATATACCCCCCATATAGGAGCACACGACATGGACTACCGCTATATACCACCATATATGAGCACAGGCATATACTACTGCTATATACCCCCATATAGGAGCACAGGACATAGACTACTGCTATATACCCCCATATAGGAGCACAGGATATATACTACTGCTATATACCCCCCATATAGGAGCACAGGACATAGACTACTGCTATATACCACTATATAGGAGCACAGGACATATACTACTGCTATATACCACCATATAGGAGCACAGGATATATACTACTGCTATATACCCCCATATAGGAGCACAGGACATAGACTACTGCTATATACCACCATATAGGAGCACAGGACATAGACTACTGCTATATACCACCATATAGGAGCACAGGATATATACTACTGCTATATACCCCCATATAGGAGCACAGGACATAGACTACTGCTATATACCACCATATAGGAGCACAGGACATAGACTACTGCTATATACCACCATATAGGAGCACAGGACATGGACTACTGCTATATACCCCCCATATAGGAGCACACGACATAGACTACTGCTATATACCACCATATAGGAGCACTGGACATATACTACTGCTATATACCACCATATATGAGCACAGGACATATACTTCTGCTATATACCACCATATAGGAGCACAGGATATATACTACTGCTATATACCACCATATAGGAGCACAGGACATAGACTACTGCTATATACCACCATATAGGAGCACAGGATATATACTGCTGCTATATACCACCATATAGGAGTACAGGACATAGACTACTGCTATATACCACCATATAGGAGCACAGGATATATACTACTGCTATATACCACCATATAGGAGTACAGGACATAGACTACTGCTATATACCACCATATAGGAGCACAGGACATGGACTACTGCTATATACCACCATATAGGAGCACAGGACATAGACTACTGCTATATACCCCCATATAGGAGCACAGGACATAGACTACTGCTTTATACCCCCATATAGGAGCACAGGACATAAACTACTGCTATATACCCCCATATAGGAGCACAGGACATATACTACTGCTATATACCCCCATATAGGAGCACAGGACATAGACTACTGCTATATACCCCCATATAGGAGTACAGGACATAGACTACTGCTATATACCCCCATATAGGAGCACAGGACATATACTACTGCTATATACCCCCATATAGGAGCACAGGACATAGACTACTGCTATATACCACCATATAGGAGCTCAGGACATAGACTACTGCTATATACCACCATATAGGAGCTCAGGACATAGACTACTGCTATATACCACCATATAGGAGCACAGGACATATACTACTGCTATATACCACCATATAGGAGCACAGGATATATACTACTGCTATATACCCCCATATAGGAGCACAGGACATAGACTACTGCTATATACCCCCCATATAGGAGCACACGACATGGACTACCGCTATATACCACCATATATGAGCACAGGCATATACTACTGCTATATACCCCCATATAGGAGCACAGGACATAGACTACTGCTATATACCCCCATATAGGAGCACAGGATATATACTACTGCTATATACCCCCATATAGGAGCACAGGACATAGACTACTGCTATATACCACTATATAGGAGCACAGGACATATACTACTGCTATATACCACCATATAGGAGCACAGGATATATACTACTGCTATATACCCCCATATAGGAGCACAGGACATAGACTACTGCTATATACCACCATATAGGAGCACAGGACATAGACTACTGCTATATACCACCATATAGGAGCACAGGATATATACTACTGCTATATACCCCCATATAGGAGCACAGGACATAGACTACTGCTATATACCACCATATAGGAGCACAGGACATAGACTACTGCTATATACCACCATATAGGAGCACAGGACATGGACTACTGCTATATACCCCCCATATAGGAGCACACGACATAGACTACTGCTATATACCACCATATAGGAGCACTGGACATATACTACTGCTATATACCACCATATATGAGCACAGGACATATACTTCTGCTATATACCACCATATAGGAGCACAGGATATATACTACTGCTATATACCACCATATAGGAGCACAGGACATAGACTACTGCTATATACCACCATATAGGAGCACAGGATATATACTGCTGCTATATACCACCATATAGGAGTACAGGACATAGACTACTGCTATATACCACCATATAGGAGCACAGGATATATACTACTGCTATATACCACCATATAGGAGTACAGGACATAGACTACTGCTATATACCACCATATAGGAGCACAGGACATGGACTACTGCTATATACCACCATATAGGAGCACAGGACATAGACTACTGCTATATACCACCATATAGGAGCACAGGACATGGACTACTGCTATATACCACCATATAGGAGCACAGGACATGGAGTACTGCTATATACCACCATATAGGAGCACACAACACATACTACTGCTATATACCACCACATAGGAGCAAACGACATAGACTACTGCTATATACCACCATATAGGAGCACAGGACATATACTACTGCTATATACCACATATAGGAGCACACGACATATACTACTGCTATATACCACCATATAGGAGCACACAACATATACTACTGCTATATACCATCATATAGGAGCACAGGACATGGACTACTGCTATATACCACCACATAGGAGCAAACGACATAGACTACTGCTATATACCACCATATAGGAGCACAGGACATATACTACTGCTATATACCATCATATAGGAGCACACGACATATACTACTGCTATATACCATCATATAGGAGCACAGGACATGGGACTACTGCTATATACCACCATATAGGAGCACAGGACATATACTACTGCTATATACCACCATATAGGAGCACACAACATGGACTACTGCTATATAACACCATATAGGAGAACAGGACATAGACTACTGCTATATACCACCATATAGGAGCACAGGACATATACTACTGCTATATACCACCATATAGGAGCACAGGACATATACTACTGCTATATAACACCATAAAGGAGCACAGGACATGGACTACTGCTATATACCACCATATAGGAGCACAGGATATATACTACTGCTATATACCACCATATAGGAGCACACGACATGGACTACTGCTATATACCCCATATAGGAGCACAGGACATATACTACTGCTATATACCACAATATAGGAGCACAGGACATATACTACTGCTATATACCCCATATAGGAGCACAGGACATATACTACTGCTCTATACCACCATATAGGAGCACAGGATATATACTACTGCTATATACCACCATATAGGAGCACAGGACATATACTACTGCTATATACCACCATATAGGAGCACAGGACATATACTACTGCTATATACCACCATATAGGAGCACAGGACATAGACTACTGCTATATACCACCATATAGGAGCACAGGACATACACTACTGCTATATACCACCATATAGGAGCACAGGACATAGACTACTGCTATATACCACCATATAGGAGCACAGGACATACACTACTGCTATATACCACCATATAGGAGCACAGGACATACACTACTGCTATATACCACCATATAGGAGCACAGGACATGGACTTGACGCCCAATGGGGCCTCAAAATAATTTTTTCCCTACCAATATATAAACCTATCGCCTTTTGTTGAGAAGCGAGTGCTGAGTAGTAATATTGTCCGCTGACCTAAGTACTTAAAGGGGTATTCCAGGCCAAAACTTTGTTTTTTATATATCAACTGGCTCCGGAAAGTTAAACAGATTTGTAAATTACTACTATTAAAAAATCTTAATCCTTCCAATAGTTATTAGCTTCTGAAGTTGAGTTGTTGTTTTCTGTCTAACTGCTCTCTGATGACTCACGTCCCGGAGCTGTGTAGTCCCTATGGGGATATTCTCCCATCATGCACAGATCCCGGGACGTGACATCATCATTGAGCAGTTAGACAGGAAACTTCAGAAGCTAATAACTATTGGAAGGATTAAGATTTTTTAATAGAAGTAATTTACAAATCTGTTTAACTTTCCAGAGCCAGTTGATATATATAAAAAAAAGGTTTTGCCTGGAATACCCCTTTAACATGTCGGTATGTGACACTGCGCAGATCCTATGGGATGACATAATCCCATCTACATGGAGACAGTCAGCATGGCCACCAATGGAGAATAACCCCCGGACTGGACCATCTATCTGCGTCCCCCGTTATATATCACACTGCACACATCTAGGACAGCTGAGATTCTGCTTCTCTGTGTCAGCGGCAGCATCTCCACCACCTGCGCACACCACAGCGGATCTGACCAATAGGCGACCGCAACAGATGGTAGAAGAGGACGACACAGGACTCACCCATGGTGGCAGCAGCTCTCTCTCTCGGTCAGGTCTCTCTTTCTCTCTCGGTCAGGTCTCTCTTTCTTGGGACAGCTCTCTCTTGAGTTCGGTCTCTCTCTTTGGGGTCAAGTTTCTGTTTTGGGACAGGTCTCTCTTTTGCAGGTCAGGTCTCTCTCTCTCTCTGGGGTCAGGTCTCTCTCTCTCTCTCTCTCTCTCTCGGGTTAGGTCTCTCCCAGGTCAGGTCTCTCTCTCTCGGGTCAGGTCTCTCTCTCGGGTCAGGTCTCTCTCTCAGGTCAGGTCTCTCTCTCTCTCTAGGGTCAGGTCTCTCTCTCTCTCTAGGGTCAGGTCTCTCTCTCTCTAGGGTCAGGTCTCTCTCTCTCTAGGGTCAGGTCTCTCTGGGGTCAGGTCTCTCTCTCTCGGATCAGGTCTCTCTCTCTCGGGTCAGGTCTCTCCCAGGTCAGGTCTCTCTCTCAGGTAAGGGCTCTCTCTGGGGTCAGGTCTCTCTCTGGGGTCAGGTCTCTCTCTCTCCGGTCAGGTCTCTCTCTCTCCGGTCAGGTCTCTCTCTCTCTCTCTCTCTCGGGTCAGGTCTCTCTCTCTCTAGGGTCAGGTCTCTCTCTCTCTAGGGTCAGGTCTCTCTGGGGTCAGGTCTCTCTCTCTCTCGGGTCAGGTCTCTCTCTCTCTCGGGTCAGGGTCTCTCTCTCTCTCTCTCGGGTCAGTTCTCTCTCCCTCTCTCGGGTCAGGTCTCTCTCTCTCTAGGGTCAGGTCTCTCTGGGGTCAGGTCTCTCTCTCTCTAGGGTCAGGTCTCTCTGGGGTCAGGTCTCTCTCTCTCTCGGGTCAGGTCTCTCTCTCTCTCTCTCTCGGGTCAGGTCTCTCTCTCTCTCTCTCGGGTCAGTTCTCTCTCCCTCTCTCGGGTCAGGTCTCTCTCTCTGGGGTCAGGTCTCCCTCTCTCTCGGGTCAGGTCTCTCTCTCGGGTCAGGTCTCTCTCTCTCTCGGGTCAGGTCTCTCTCTCTGGGGTCAGGTCTCTCTCTCTCTCGGGTCAGGTCTCTCTCTCGGGTCAGGTCTCTCTCTCGGGTCAGGTCTCTCTCTCGGGTCAGGTCTCTCTCTCTGGGGTCAGGTCTCTCTCGGGTCAGGTCTCTCTCTCTCTGGGGTCAGGTCTCTCTCTCTCGGGTCAGGTCTCTCTCTCTCGGACCAGGTCTCTCTCGGGTCAGGTCTCTCTCTGGGGTCAGGTCTCTCTCTCTGGGGTCAGGTCTCCCTCTCTCTCGGGTCAGGTCTCTCTCTCGGGTCAGGTCTCTCTCTCGGGTCAGGTCTCTCTCTCGGGTCAGGTCTCTCTCTCTAGGGTCAGGTCTCTCTCTCTCGGATCAGGTCTCTCTCTCTCGGATCAGGTCTCTCTCTCTCTCGGGTCAGGTCTCTCTCTCTCGGATCAGGTCTCTCTCTCTCTAGGGTCAGGTCTCTCTCTCTTTAGGGTCAGGTCTCTCTCTCTGGGGTCAGGTCTCTCTCTGGGTCAGGTCTCATATAACTGCAGTCTCTTCTCCTCTAGACGGGGACTCATCTTCTTCTTAACATAGTCTGGGGGAAGGACAGAAGGAGGGAGAGGAGAGGTGCGGATTGGTTACCTACTCTCTCACACACAGGTTGGCACAAACACACCTGTCACATGCCAGCCCCATGTATCAGGGAGCCCTCTCCCCTACAATCTCCAGCACAAGGGGAGATTTATCCAAACCCATGTACAGGCCTTTTCTGATTGGTTGCTATGGGAACCTGTAGGCCTCTTCCCCTTCAGGTGAGGGTAAAGACTGTAGTCAGGATATCGTAGTCCTCTGCGCTGCCGCACACGTCCTGGTGAAGCTTTAGAAACATATAAAGCGAACAGCAGCGACTCTTCCCTACAGACCACGGCGAGATTTATCAAAACCCGTCCAGTTGTCCAATCAGCAACCAATCACATCGCATCTTTCATTTTTTAAAAGGCCTCTGAAAAATAAAAGAAACCATCTGACTGGTTGCTATGGGCAACTCACTTTTGATAAATCTCCTCCACGTGTCCTGGAAAGGCTGGATAGGGGTATCCTGGACATGATAAGGGGGGGGGTATCCTGGACATGATAAGGGGGGGGGTATCCTGGACATGATAAGGGGGGGGGGGGTATCCTGGACATGATAAGGGGGGGGGGGGTATCCTGGACATGATAAGGGGGGGGGGTATCCTGGACATGATAAGGGGGGGGGGGGGTATCCTGGACATGATAAGGGGGGGGGGTATCCTGGACATGATAAGGGGGGGGGGTATCATGGACATGATAAGGGGGGGGGGGTATCATGGACATGATAAGGGGGGGGGGGTATCCTGGACATGATAAGGGGGGGGGGTATCCTGGACATGATAAGGGGGGGGGGTATCCTGGACATGATAAGGGGGGGGGGGGTATCCTGGACATGATAAGGGGGGGGGGGGTATCCTGGACATGATAAGGGGGGGGGTATCCTGGACATGATAAGGGGGGGGTATCCTGGACATGATAAGGGGGGGGGGGTATCCTGGACATGATAAGGGGGGGGGGGGTATCCTGGACATGATAAGGGGGGGGGGGTATCCTGGACATGATAAGGGGGGGGGGTATCCTGGACATGATAAGGGGGGGGGGTATCCTGGACATGATAAGGGGGGGGGGGTATCCTGGACATGATAAGGGGGGGGGGTATCCTGGACATGATAAGGGGGGGGGGTATTCTGGACATGATAAGAGGGGGCGGGGTATCCTGGACATGATAAGGGGGGGGGGGTATCCTGGACATGTTTAGAGGGGGCGGGGTATCCTGGACATAAGGGGGGGGGGGTATCCTGGACATGATAAGGGGGGGGGTATCCTGGACATGATAAGGGGTCGGGGGGTATCCTGGACATGATAAGGGGTCGGGGGGTATCCTGGACATGATAAGGGGGGGGGGGGTATCCTGGACATGATAAGGGGGGGGGGGTATCCTGGACATGATAAGGGGGGGGGGGGTATCCTGGACATGATAAGGGGGGGGTATCCTGGACATGATAAGGGGGGGGGGGGGGTATCCTGGACATGATAAGGGGGGGGGGTATTCTGGACATGATAAGAGGGGGCGGGGTATCCTGGACATGATAAGGGGGGGGGGGGTATCCTGGACATGTTTAGAGGGGGCGGGGTATCCTGGACATAAGGGGGGGTATCCTGGACATGATAAGGGGGGGGGTATCCTGGACATGATAAGGGGGGGGGGGTATCCTGGACATGATAAGGGGGGGGGGTATCCTGGACATGATAGGGGGGGGGGGGTATCCTGGACATGATAAGAGGGGGTATCCTGGACATGATAAGGGGGGGGGGGTATTCTGGACATGATAAGAGGGGGCGGGGTATCCTGGACATGATAAGGGGGGGGGTATCCTGGACATGATAAGGGGGGGGGTATCCTGGACATGATAAGGGGGGGGGTATTCTGGACATGATAAGAGGGAGCGGGGCATCCTGGACATGATAAGGGGGGGGGGTATCCTGGACATGATAAGAGGGGGGAGGGTATCCTGGAAATGATAAGGGGGGGGTATCCTGGAAATGTTTAGAGGGGGCGGGGGATCCTGGACATGATAAGGGGGGGGGTTATCCTGGACATGTTTAGAGGGGGGGGGGGTATCCTGGACATGATAAGGGGGGGGGGGGGGGATCCTGGAAATGTTTAGAGGGGGTGGGGTATCCTGGACATGATAAGTGGGAGGGTGTTATCATGGAAATTTTTAGAGGGGGGGGGGGTATCCTGGACATGATAAGGGGGGGGTATCCTGGAAATGTTTAGAGGGGGTGGGGTATCCTGGACATGATAAGTGGGAGGGTGTTATTATGGATATTTTTAGAGGGGGGGGGGTATCCTGGACATGATAAGAGGGGGGTATCCTGGACATGATAAGGGGGGGGGGGGGTATCCTGGAAATGTTTAGAGGGGGCGGGGTATCCTGAACATGATAAGGGGGGGTATCCTGGACATGATAAGGGGGGGTATCCTGGACATGATAAGGGGGGGTATCCTGGACATGATAAGGGGGGGTATCCTGGACATGATAAGGGGGGGTATCCTGGACATGATAAGGGGGGGTATCCTGGACATGATAAGGGGGGGTATCCTGGACATGATAAGGGGGGGTATCCTGGACATGATAAGGGGGGGTATCCTGGACATGATAAGGGGGGGTATCCTGGACATGATAAGAGGGGGTATCCTGGACATGATAAGAGGGGGGGTATCCTGGAAATGTATAGAGGGGGCGGGGTATACTGGACATGATAAGGGGGGGTATCCTGGAAATGTTTAGAGGGGGCGGGGTATCCTGGACATAAGGGGGGGGGGCGGGGTATCCTGGAAATGTTTAGAGGGGGTGGGGGTATCCTGGACATAAGGGGGGGGTATCCTGGAAATGTTTAGAGGGGGCGGGGTATCCTGGACATGAAAAGAGGGGGTGGGGTATCCTGGACATGATAAGGGGGGGGGGGGGGTATCCTGGGCATGATAAGAGGGGGGGTATCCTGGAAATGTTTAGAGGGGGCAGGGTATCCTGGACATGATAAGAGGGGTTATCCTGGAAATGTTTAGAGGGGGCAGGGTATCCTGGACATCATAAGAGGGGTTATCCTGGAAATGTTTAGAAGGGGTGGGGTATGCTGGACATGATAAGAGTGGGGTATCCTGGAAATGTTTAGAAGGGGTGGGGTATGCTGGACATGATAAGAGTGGGGTATCCTGGAAATGTTTAGAAGGGGTGGGGTATGCTGGACATGATAAGAGTGGGGTATCCTGGAAATGTTTAGAGGGGGGCGGGGTATCCTGGACATGATAAGAGGGGTTATCCTGGAAATGTTTAGAAGGGGCGGGGTATGCTGGACATAAGAGGGGAGGGGTTGCATATGCTAGACCCTGGATATCCATTATTGCTGCCCCCCGCAGTATTCCTCCCTCCTCTGCAGGATACAGGTGATCCGTGTCTGATCTCGTGCTGATCCTGTGTGCTCTTCCCAGGTGAGCGGTTGGTGTTGATGCCCCCGGGTTGGTTTGGATCATGTGGCCCCCTGTGACACCATCATTAGGATTTTTTATTTGCTCAGTTCCATTGTGGCATGTAAGGACTACAACACCCAGCAGACTGCTTGCACTTACCTTCTCCCTAGATGTGAGTATCAGTGTTTATGGGGGCGGGAGCCATCTTGTTTATTGGCAGGATATACACTGCATTGGAAAGTCTTCATACCCGTCTCCTATCACATTTTCTTCTGTCCGCCTGGTGTTCCCCATCGTTCTCTCATCACTAAACTATAATTCCACATGGACATAAGTATTCATACCCTTCACACATGATATTTAGCACTGGCTCCTCCCATTTCTCCTGATCATCTCTCAGGCTGCATTCACACCTCCTTTTCACTGTACGAGTGCCGGATCCGGCTGGGGGAGGGGAAAACCGGGCGATCCTGTACCGCAGCCGGACCAGCGCTGAAATCCATTTACTTTAATAAGCCGAGCGGAGTCAAACAGGGTCACCGGTCGGCTCATTTATGAAACCAAAAGCCACGAGAAGGAAAGAACTGCCTGTAGAGCTCAGACACCACCCTGTCTATATAAGATCTCACAGCTGACAATGTATATCAGAGCAAACAAAAAGCCACGAGAAGGAAAGAACTGCCTGTAGAGCTCAGAGACAGGACCATGTGGAGGCACAGATCTGGAGAAGGGAACAAAACAGTTTTGCTGCACAGACAGATCCAAAGAGCTCAGTGGCAATATATATATATAGGAGCCCTGAGAAGCTGTATGTATATATATATATATATATATATATATATATATATATATATATATATAGGAGCCCTGAGGAGCAGAATATATAGGAGTCCTGAGGAGAAGTATATAGGAGCCCTGAGGAGCAGTATATATAGGAACCCTGAGGAGAAGTATATAGGAGCCCTGAGGAGCAGTATATATAGGAACCCTGAGGAGAAGTATATAGGAGCGCTGAGGAGCAGTATATATAGGAGCCCTGAGGATAAGTATATAAGAGCCCTGAGGAGCAGTATATATAGGAGCCCTGAGGAGCAGTATATATAGGAGCCCTGATGAAAAGTATATATATATATATATATGTATATA
>NW_026607699.1:5000-15000 GCF_029499605.1 Hyla sarda | reverse complement strand
CACTGTAACAAACCTCCTCCTCATGTAATCTCCTTACTACTGGGGTGACACACTGTAGCAAACCTCCTCCTCATGTAATCTCCTTAGTACTGGGGTGACACACTGTAACAAACCTCCTCCTCATGTAATCTCCTTACTACTGGGGTGACACTGTAACAAACCTCCTCCTCATGCAATCTCCTTATTACTGGGGTGACACTGTAACAAACCTCCTCCTCATGTAATCTCCTTACTACTGGGGTGACACACTGTAACAAACCTCCTCCTCATGTAATCTCCTTACTACTGGGGTGACACACTGTAACAAACCTCCTCCTCATGTAATCTCCTTACTACTGGGGTGACACACTGTAACAAACCTCCTCCTCATGTAATCTCCTTACTACTGGGGTGACACACTGTAGCAAACCTCCTCCTCATGTAATCTCCTTACTACTGGGGTGACACACTGTAACAAAGCTCCTCCTCCTCATCTAATCTCCTTACTACTGGGGTGACACTGTAACAAACCTCCTCCTCATGTAATCTCCTTACTACTGGGGTGACACACTGTAACAAACCCCCTCCACATGCAATCTCCTTATTACTGGGGTGACACACTGTAACAAACTCCCTCCTCATGTAATTTCCTTACTACTGGGGTGACACACTGTAACAAACCTCCTCCTCATGTGATCTCCTTACTACTGAGGTGACACACTGTAACAAACCTCCTCCTCATGTAATCTCCTTACTACTGGGGTGATACACTGTAACAAACCTCCTCCTCATGTAATCTCCTTATTTCTGGGGTGACACACTGTAACAAACCTCCTCCTCATGTAATCTCCTTACTACTGGGGTGACACACTGTAACAAACCTCCTCCTCATGTAATCTCCTTACTACTGGGGTGACATGTGACCTCCACTCCAGCACAGCTGAGCACCGCCTCCTCCACAGCCTCACACAGGTCCTTCTGCCATCATTTCTTCTATCCTGCTCAGCTCCACCCGTAACATGTGACAGGTCACATGATGTTGACATCATCACAGGTCCTATACCACCAGCATTTAGAAAGCCTGCTGGGGAGAAGGAGGGGTAATGTGAGAGTGTGACAGTGCTGCGCTCCTGACAGATAGAGGAGCGCAGCGCTGCCAGAGTTGTTTTAGGGTTACCAGTTACCTGCATCAATATAGACCAACCTACAGAGCTATTGTGCGCTTAATTTATCAAAAGTCGCACGGTTCTTGATAAATTCTGTGCACGGACTTCGGGATCTATGCTTTAGACCAGTGAGGGAGAACCTTTTTGAGCCCGAGTGCCCAAACCGTACAATGCCAGCACAGCAATTAAATCAGAACACTGAGGTTTTAGTTTAGAAAAAACAACTCATACAGTCGCCATAACTAATTAACATCTTTTCTTTTTAAAAGAAGAACACAACAAAGTTCAATGATCCAAACTTGTTTTTATTTATTTTTTGTAGTTTATAGCCCCCCCACATTAGGATCAGTACAGTTCCCCCCACATTAGGTTGTAGTCCCCCCACATTAGGAGCAGTACAGTTCCCCCCACATTAGGTTGTAGTCCCCCCACATTAGGAGCAGTACAGTTCCCCCCACATTAGGTTGTAGTCCCCCCACATTAGGAGCAGTACAGTTCCCCCACATTAGGTTGTAGTCCCCCCACATTAGGAGCAGTACAGTTCCCCCCACATAAGGTGCAGTATAGTTCCCCCCACATTAGGTACAGTACAGTTCTCCACATTAGGTTGGCAGTATAGTTCCCCCCACATTAGGTACAGTACAGTTCTCCACATTAGGGTTGGCAGTATAGTTCCCCCACATTAGGTGCAGTATAGTTCCCCCCACATAAGGTGCAGTATAGTTCCCCCCACATTAGGTACAGTACAGTTCTCCACATTAGGTTGGCAGTATAGTTCCCCCCACATTAGGTGCAGTATAGTTCCCCCCACATTAGGTGCAGTATAGTTCCCCCCACATTAGGGGCAGGACAGTTCCCCACATTAGGTGCAGTATAGTTCCCCCCAGATTAGGTGCAGTATAGTTCCCCCACATTAGGTGCAGTATAGTTCCCCCCACATTAGGTGCAGTATAGTTCCCCCCACATTAGGTGCAGTATAGTTCCCCCACATTAGGTGCAGTATAGTTCCCCCCCACATTAGGTGCAGTATAGTTCCCCCCACATTAGGGGCAGGACAGTTCCCCAGATTAGGTGCAGTATAGTTCCCCCCAGATTAGGTGCAGTATAGTTCCCCCACATTAGGTGCAGTATAGTTCCCCCCACATTAGGTGCAGTATAGTTCCCC
Organism: Hyla sarda; assembly: GCF_029499605.1. NCBI lineage: Eukaryota > Metazoa > Chordata > Amphibia > Anura > Hylidae > Hyla > Hyla sarda. The sequence continues at coordinate 12,690 of NW_026607699.1, read as the reverse complement.
CCACATTAGGTGCATTATAGTTCCCCCACATTAGGTGCAGTATAGTTCCCCCCCACATTAGGTGCAGTATAGTTCCCCCCACATTAGGGGCAGGACAGTTCCCCACATTAGGTGCAGTATAGTTCCCCCCAGATTAGGTGCAGTATAGTTCCCCCACATTAGGTGCAGTATAGTTCCCCCCCACATTAGGTGCAGTATAGTTCCCCCCACATTAGGTGCAGTATAATTTCCCACATTAGGTGCAGTATAGTTCCCCAAATAAGGTGCAGTATAGTTCCCAATATTAGGTGCAGTACAGTTCCCCCACATTAGGTGCAGTACAGTTCCCCATATTAGGTGCAGTATAGTTCCCCACATCAGGTGCAGTATAGTTCCCCACATTAAGTGCAGTATAGTTCCCAACATTAGGTGCAGTATAGATCCCCCACATTAGGTGCAGTATAGTCCCCCCCCCCACATTAGGTTGTAGTTCCCCCACTTTAAGTGCAGTATAGCTCCCCCACATTAGGTGCAGTATAGATCCCCCACATTAGGTGCAGTATAGTCCCCCCCCCCCACATTAGGTTGTAGTTCCCCCACATTAAGTGCAGTATAGTTCCCCACATTAGGTGCAGTATAGATCCCCCACATTAGGTGCAGTATAGTCCCCCCCCCCACATTAGGTTGTAGTTCCCCACATTAAGTGCAGTATAGTTCCCCACATTAGGTGCAGTATAGATCCCCCACATTAGGTGCAGTATAGTCCCCCCCCCCACATTAGGTTGTAGTTCCCCCACATTAAGTGCAGTATAGTTCCCCCACATTAGGTGCAGTATAGATCCCCCACATTAGGTGCAGTATAGTCCCCCCCCCCACATTAGGTTGTAGTTCCCCCACATTAAGTGCAGTATAGTTCCCCACATTAGGTGCAGTATAGATCCCCCACATTAGGTGCAGTATAGTCCCCCCCCCACATTAGGTTGTAGTTCCCCCACATTAAGTGCAGTATAGTTCCCGACATTTGGTGCAGTATAGATCCCCCACATTAGGTGCAGTATAGTCCCCCCCACATTAGGTTGTAGTTCCCCCACATTAAGTGCAGTATAGTTCCCGACATTTGGTGCAGTATAGATCCCCCACATTAGGTGCAGTATAGTCCCCCCCACATTAGGTTGTAGTTCCCCCACATTAAGTGCAGTATAGCTCCCCCACAGACATACAGCCTTCAGTCATATACAGTGTATGGTGCTGGTGGAGGCTGTATGCCTGTGTACTGCCCCACTTCAGTGTTCTGACCACCGCTCCTCCACCGCGGTGGTCGGAACACTGAAAATGACGTACAACATACAGGTAACTTACCATGTGCGCGCGTCCTCCTCCTCGCTGCTCCGCTCTGCTGTTGCTATGGGCGCATGCAGTCAGTGACGTCCTTGCGTGCGCTACCTCCCAGTGGCCCCTGCGTTTTTAAAGTTAATGTGGGGCTGCGGAAAGGTAACCGGGGGAACCTTGTGTCCCGAAAAGATCTTTTGGGACACAGGGATGTCCTGAATGGGCTGATGGTGAACTATGGCCGTGTGCCCACAGAGGGGGCTCGTCATGTGTGCCATAGGTTCGCCATCTCTGCTTTGGACCGTATTTACACCTGCTCCAGCATGGGCGGACATTTCAGCCTACTTTCGGCCGATGCAAGTTTTCGCCAAAAAGTTGCTATTGATATATTCAGCACCAATGCATTTTTCTGCCTAAAATAGACAAGAATGCATCATGTTCTAAAAATCCTCTACAGCAAAAGTCACAAAAAAGTTGCACGTGTTTAGACTGCGATTTTATGTGCGACAATTTTAGACAAGAAAAAACAGTCTAAATCCTTTGATAAATCTCCCCAAGTGACTGTGAAGTTGTTGAGGTCACTGACTGCCCTACAATGCTCTGTGAGTGAGGGGCACACATAGCGCTCCAGCCTGGCAGTACCTGTGAGTGAGGGGCACACATAGCGCTCCAGCCTGGCAGTACCTGTGAGTGAGGGGCACACATAGCACTCCAGCCTGGCAGTACCTGTGAATGAGGGGCACACATAGCACTCCAGCCTGGCAGTACCTGTGAATGAGGGGCACACATAGCGCTCCAGCCTGGCAGTACCTGTGAGTGAGGGGCACACATAGCACTCCAGCCTGGCAGTACCTGTGAGTGAGGGGCACACATAGCGCTCCAGCCTGGCAGTACCTGTGAGTGAGGGGCACACATAGCGCTCCAGCCTGGCAGTACCTGTGAGTGAGGGGCACACATAGCGCTCCAGCCTGGCAGTACCTGTGAGTGAGGGGCACACATAGCACTCCAGCCTGGCAGTACCTGTGAGTGAGGGGCACACATAGCGCTCCAGCCTGGCAGTACCTGTGAGTGAGGGGCACACATAGCGCTCCAGCCTGGCAGTACCTGTGAGTGAGGGGCACACATAGCACTCCAGCCTGGCAGTACCTGTGAGTGAGGGGCACACATAGCACTCCAGCCTGGCAGTACCTGTGAGTGAGGGGCACACATAGCGCTCCAGCCTGGCAGTACCTGTGAGTGAGGGGCACACATAGCGCTCCAGCCTGGCAGTACCTGTGAGTGAGGGGCACACATAGCACTCCAGCCTGGCAGTACCTGTGAGTGAGGGGCACACATAGCGCTCCAGCCTGGCAGTACCTGTGAGTGAGGGGCACACATAGCGCTCCAGCCTGGCAGTACCTGTGAGTGAGGGGCACACATAGCACTCCAGCCTGGCAGTACCTGTGAGTGAGGGGCACACATAGTGCTCCAGCCTGGCAGTACCTGTGAGTGAGGGGCACACATAGCGCTCCAGCCTGGCAGTACCTGTGAGTGAGGGGCACACATAGCGCTCCAGCCTGGCAGTACCTTTGAGTGAGGGGCACACATAGCTCTCCAGTCTGGCAGTACCTGTGAGTGAGGGGCACACATAGCGCTCCAGCCTGGCAGTACCTGTGAGTGAGGGGCACACATAGCGCTCCAGCCTGGCAGTACCTGTGAGTGAGGGGCACACATAGCGCTCCAGCCTGGCAGTACCTGTGAGTGAGGGGCACACATAGCGCTCCAGCCTGGCAGTACCTGTGAGTGAGGGGCACACATAGCGCTCCAGCCTGGCAGTACCTGTGAGTGAGGGGCACACATAGCGCTCCAGCCTGGCAGTACCTGTGAGTGAGGGGCACACATAGCGCTCCAGCCTGGCAGTACCTGTGAGTGAGGGGCACACATAGCGCTCCAGCCTGGCAGTACCTGTGAGTGAGGGGCACACATAGCGCTCCAGCCTGGCAGTACCTGTGAGTGAGGGGCACACATAGCGCTCCAGCCTGGCAGTACCTGTGAGTGAGGGGCACACATAGCGCTCCAGCCTGGCAGTACCTGTGAGTGAGGGGCACACATAGCGCTCCAGCCTGGCAGTACCTGTGAGTGAGGGGCACACATAGCGCTCCAGCCTGGCAGTACCTGTGAGTGAGGGGCACACATAGCTCTCCAGTCTGGCAGTACCTGTGAGTGAGGGGCACACATAGCGCTCCAGCCTGGCAGTACCTGTGAGTGAGGGGCACACATAGCGCTCCAGCCTGGCAGTACCTGTGAGTGAGGGGCACACATAGTGCTCCAGCCTGGCAGTACCTTTGAGTGAGGGGCACACATAGCGCTCCAGCCTGGCAGTACCTGTGAGTGAGGGGCACACATAGCGCTCCAGCCTGGCAGTACCTGTGAGTGAGGGGCACACATAGCGCTCCAGCCTGGCAGTACCTGTGAGTGAGGGGCACACATAGCGCTCCAGCCTGGCAGTACCTGTGAGTGAGGGGCACACATAGCTCTCCAGCCTGGCAGTACCTGTGAGTGAGGGGCACACATAGCGCTCCAGCCTGGCAGTACCTGTGAGTGAGGGGCACACATAGCGCTCCAGCCTGGCAGTACCTTTGAGTGAGGGGCACACATAGCACTCCAGCCTGGCAGTACCTGTGAGTGAGGGGCACACATAGCGCTCCAGCCTGGCAGTACCTGTGAGTGAGGGGCACACATAGCGCTCCAGCCTGGCAGTACCTGTGAGTGAGGGGCACACATAGCGCTCCAGCCTGGCAGTACCTGTGAGTGAGGGGCACACATAGCGCTCCAGCCTGGCAGTACCTGTGAGTGAGGGGCACACATAGCGCTCCAGCCTGGCAGTACCTGTGAGTGAGGGGCACACATAGCGCTCCAGCCTGGCAGTACCTGTGAGTGAGGGGCACACATATCTCTCCAGCCTGGCAGTACCTGTGAGTGAGGGGCACACATAGCGCTCCAGCCTGGCAGTACCTGTGAGTGAGGGGCACACATAGCGCTCCAGCCTGGCAGTACCTGTGAGTGAGGGGCACACATAGCGCTCCAGCCTGGCAGTACCTGTGAGTGAGGGGCACACATAGCGCTCCAGCCTGGCAGTACCTGTGAGTGAGGGGCACACATAGCGCTCCAGCCTGGCAGTACCTGTGAGTGAGGGGCACACATATCTCTCCAGCCTGGCAGTACCTGTGAGTGAGGGGCACACATAGCGCTCCAGCCTGGCAGTACCTGTGAGTGAGGGGCACACATAGCGCTCCAGCCTGGCAGTACCTGTGAGTGAGCGGCACACATAGCGCTCCAGCCTGGCAGTACCTGTGAGTGAGGGGCACACATAGCGCTCCAGCCTGGCAGTACCTGTGAGTGAGGGGCACACATAGCGCTCCAGCCTGGCAGTACCTGTGAGTGAGCGGCACACATAGCGCTCCAGCCTGGCAGTACCTGTGAGTGAGCGGCACACATAGCGCTCCAGCCTGGCAGTACCTGTGAGTGAGGGGCACACATAGCGCTCCAGCCTGGCAGTACCTGTGAGTGAGGGGCACACATAGCGCTCCAGCCTGGCAGTACCTGTGAGTGAGGGGCACACATAGCGCTCCAGCCTGGCAGTACCTGTGAATGAGGGGCACACATAGCGCTCCAGCCTGGCAGTACCTGTGAGTGAGGGGCACACATAGCGCTCCAGCCTGGCAGTACCTGTGAGTGAGGGGCACACATAGCGCTCCAGCCTGGCAGTACCTGTGAGTGAGGGGCACACATAGCGCTCCAGCCTGGCAGTACCTGTGAGTGAGGGGCACACATAGCGCTCCAGCCTGGCAGTACCTGTGAGTGAGGGGCACACATAGCGCTCCAGCCTGGCAGTACCTGTGAGTGAGGGGCACACATAGCGCTCCAGCCTGGCAGTACCTGTGAGTGAGGGGCACACATAGCTCTCCAGCCTGGCAGTACCTGTGAGTGAGGGGCACACATAGCGCTCCAGCCTGGCAGTACCTGTGAGTGAGGGGCACACATAGCGCTCCAGCCTGGCAGTACCTGTGAGTGAGGGGCACACATAGCACTCCAGCCTGGCAGTACCTGTGAGTGAGGGGCACACATAGCGCTCCAGCCTGGCAGTACCTGTGAGTGAGGGGCACACATAGCGCTCCAGCCTGGCAGTACCTGTGAGTGAGGGGCACACATAGCGCTCCAGCCTGGCAGTACCTGTGAGTGAGGGGCACACATATCTCTCCAGCCTGGCAGTACCTGTGAGTGAGGGGCACACATAGCGCTCCAGCCTGGCAGTACCTGTGAGTGAGGGGCACACATAGCGCTCCAGCCTGGCAGTACCTGTGAGTGAGCGGCACACATAGCGCTCCAGCCTGGCAGTACCTGTGAGTGAGGGGCACACATAGCGCTCCAGCCTGGCAGTACCTGTGAGTGAGGGGCACACATAGCGCTCCAGCCTGGCAGTACCTGTGAGTGAGCGGCACACATAGCGCTCCAGCCTGGCAGTACCTGTGAGTGAGCGGCACACATAGCGCTCCAGCCTGGCAGTACCTGTGAGTGAGGGGCACACATAGCGCTCCAGCCTGGCAGTACCTGTGAGTGAGGGGCACACATAGCGCTCCAGCCTGGCAGTACCTGTGAGTGAGGGGCACACATAGCGCTCCAGCCTGGCAGTACCTGTGAATGAGGGGCACACATAGCGCTCCAGCCTGGCAGTACCTGTGAGTGAGGGGCACACATAGCGCTCCAGCCTGGCAGTACCTGTGAGTGAGGGGCACACATAGCGCTCCAGCCTGGCAGTACCTGTGAGTGAGGGGCACACATAGCTCTCCAGCCTGGCAGTACCTGTGAGTGAGGGGCACACATAGCGCTCCAGCCTGGCAGTACCTGTGAGTGAGGGGCACACATAGCGCTCCAGCCTGGCAGTACCTGTGAGTGAGGGGCACACATAGCACTCCAGCCTGGCAGTACCTGTGAGTGAGGGGCACACATAGCGCTCCAGCCTGGCAGTACCTGTGAGTGAGGGGCACACATAGCACTCCAGCCTGGCAGTACCTGTGAGTGAGGGGCACACATAGCGCTCCAGCCTGGCAGTACCTGTGAGTGAGGGGCACACATAGCGCTCCAGCCTGGCAGTACCTGTGAGTGAGGGGCACACATAGCGCTCCAGCCTGGCAGTACCTGTGAGTGAGGGGCACACATAGCGCTCCAGCCTGGCAGTACCTGTGAATGAGGGGCACACATAGCGCTCCAGCCTGGCAGTACCTGTGAGTGAGGGGCACACATAGCACTCCAGCCTGGCAGTACCTGTGAGTGAGGGGCACACATAGCTCTCCAGCCTGGCAGTACCTGTGAGTGAGGGGCACACATAGCGCTCCAGCCTGGCAGTACCTGTGAGTGAGGGGCACACATATCTCTCCAGCCTGCAGTACCTGTGAGTGAGGGGGCACACATAGCACTCCAGCCTGGCAGTACCTGTGAGTGAGGGGCACACATAGCGCTCCAGCCTGGCAGTACCTGTGAGTGAGGGGCACACATAGCGCTCCAGCCTGGCAGTACCTGTGAGTGAGGGGCACACATAGCGCTCCAGCCTGGCAGTACCTGTGAGTGAGGGGCACACATAGCACTCCAGCCTGGCAGTACCTGTGAGTGAGGGGCACACATAGCGCTCCAGCCTGGCAGTACCTGTGAGTGAGGGGCACACATAGCACTCCAGCCTGGCAGTACCTGTGAGTGAGGGGCACACATAGCGCTCCAGCCTGGCAGTACCTGTGAGTGAGGGGCCACATAGCGCTCCAGCCTGGCAGTACCTGTGAGTGAGGGGCACACATAGCGCTCCAGCCTGGCAGTACCTGTGAGTGAGGGGCACACATAGCGCTCCAGCCTGGCAGTACCTGTGAATGAGGGGCACACATAGCGCTCCAGCCTGGCAGTACCTGTGAGTGAGGGGCACACATAGCGCTCCAGCCTGGCAGTACCTGTGAGTGAGGGGCACACATAGCTCTCCAGCCTGGCAGTACCTGTGAGTGAGGGGCACACATAGCGCTCCAGCCTGGCAGTACCTGTGAGTGAGGGGCACACATAGCGCTCCAGGCCTGGCAGTACCTGTGAGTGAGGGGCACACATAGCACTCCAGCCTGGCAGTACCTGTGAGTGAGGGGCACACATAGCACTCCAGCCTGGCAGTACCTGTGAATGAGGGGCACACATAGCGCTCCAGCCTGGCAGTACCTGTGAGTGAGGGGCACACATAGCGCTCCAGCCTGGCAGTACCTGTGAGTGAGGGGCACACATAGCGCTCCAGCCTGGCAGTACCTGTGAGTGAGGGGGCACACATAGCGCTCCCAGCCTGGCAGTACCTGTGAGTGAGGGGCACACATAGCAC
>NW_026607698.1:0-124867 GCF_029499605.1 Hyla sarda | reverse complement strand
GCCATAATAGACGACATCACCAAACAGCTCCATAGTCACATACACAGCAAAGGAGAGATGTTGTTTACACCTAGTGATGTCAGTGGTATTGAGTGACATCACAGCACAGTGCTAAGGCTCCTGGGCCTGGACACAGCAGCGGCTGCAATATCTCAACGGAGAATACGTTTATATCTATGTGTGTGTGTGCGCGTATATATATATATATATATATATATATATATATATATATATTTCTCCGCCGAAATCACTTTTAAACCCATTTCCACCTTTTTTTCCCTTCTCTTCCTCTTACTTTTTTTTCACGTTTTTTTACGTTTTTCTCCTTTTCGCCTCTTTTCTGGGCGTATTATTCTTCTTTTTCTTCTTTTTTTTCGTCTAATGCATACCCCATCAGTGCAGCAATGCTTATTCAATACCGCCAGCAGATGGAGACACTGGGGGATAATTTTCTAAGGATTTATACTGATTTTTCCTGTCTGAATTTGTCGCACAGAAAGTTGCAGGCCAAATATGTGTGACATTTCTGCGACTTTAGCTTCTAGAGCATTTTTACAACATTATACATAGGTGCTGAATACATAAAAAGCGACTGTTCAGCGACAGACAAGTCGCATCGGCTGAAAGTAGGCCAGAATGTCAGTCCATGTTGGAGCAGGTTTAGATACAGTCTAAAGTATAGATCTCAAAGTCTGTGCACAGAATTTAGCAAGGGCCTCGCACCTTCTGATGCATCAGGTAGGTGCACAATAGCATAGCCTAACCCTCTGTACTTTGGTCTATATTGATGCGGGACATAGACAGCCAGCTGATGACCAATCCATTAGTGCAATGGATGGCTGGAAGCATTTGTCTTTGCCTTTGCAATACCACAGAAGCAATGCATGGTCAATGTACAGCAATGACACACCTGTGTGAACAGCCAGGAGGACCCCCCCCCCCCCCCCCCCATGTTATGTTACATAGTTACATAGTTAGTACGGTCGAAAAAAGACATATGTCCATCAAGTTCAACCAGGGAATTAAGGGGTAGGGGTGTGGCGCGATATTGGGGAAGGGATGAGATTTTATATTTCTTCATAAGCATTAATCTTATTTTGTCAATTAGGAACATTCAGCACCCACCCGCTATCAAGGCAGCTGCCTATCATGTCATGCCCTACCTGCACAGGTGTGCTGGCTACTCAAATGATCCAATTAAGGAGGCCATTTAGTCAGCAGCAGCAGAAGTCCTGTGCCTGGACGCTCCAACAGCGGCCAGACACAAGCAGAAGCAGAAGCAGCAGAAGCAGCAGCAGCACCACCTTTTGTTTTTTGGCTGCAGCAGCAGCAAGGCCCACAGGGCTGGCTAGCTGGCTAGCCAGCAAGCAGGTAGCAATGAAAGTAGGAATCTTTCTTTTTAACCCTGTAAGGGGGTGGTGCACTGTACCCGAAGATACTGCCATATCGGGTCAATGCATAGGGCGACGGAAGCAAGCTTCGAAATCGGCCCCCGTTCTCAAAAATCCATTTAATATATGGTCCCCAGATAGGGGACGTATCAGATATTAAACTGATAAGAACAGATTTTTTTTTTTTTTTTATCTAAAGCCGAGGAACGTGCTTTCGATTCACCCAAAGTGCAAGAAAAAGTGCAAACGTGTTACACTAAAAAAAACGTGCACAAAGGATGCGGTCTATCGCAAGCCCTTCTCCGATAGGAGAGAGGCCCCCCAACAAACCTTACCCTTCGCCTCCGGACCAAAAGGTACCTGCGAGGTTCCAGGTTCGATGTCCCTTTTCGCCGAAGCTACTAGGGGACCACAAATGCTCCCGGCATCCCCCTTGGCGTTGGCCAAGGTATCTGCCCGCAGAGCCGATTACGGTAGGTACCCTGCCAAAGCAGGAGTACCTGGGGTGTTTGCAGGGAGGTGCGGAACCTAATGGCCACACACACCTCCCCTAGACCGCCAGGAGGGACACCCAGAAGGGCTACCGCATCCTGACAAATCCTGTGAACACACAACACGCAAAAAGTGACACAGTGAGACAAAAAAAGAAATAAATAAGTGAATGTGTGCAGATATACTGCCCGGACATCCGGCCGGATCTATAAAAATTTCTCTGATCCTAGCCAGAAGGCCGGGAATCAAGAGGTGAGTGCCACAAGGTGAAGAGATTATGGTGCCCGTGCTTCAACTCAGTGAGCCTATTCTCCCAGTGAGTTTCGGCACCTCGGGGTCACCACTCCCCGAGGCACAAAAGTACCTCGGCTCTAGACCCTCTCAGCCTCATGGCGAGACCCGGAGGGAACAGGTCACATCGGGGCAGCCGTCGAGCTGATTCCTCAGAACCAGCCCCGGAAAGCCCTGGTACACCTGCATCCTCCATGCAGCACCCATCCCCACCAGCATGAAAACTGATAAGAACAGATACTACACTTGATCTTAGCCAAAAGGCCGAGAAGCGATAACCGTGAAAGGGGCGGGCCCAACAAGGTGCCCTTCATGGGCACTATCACTGCTTGCTGTCAGGGAGGCTGCCAGACAATTTTCCATGCACACTCTGGGCTGGGGGGCAGTCAACCACCAGTACACACAGCAGAACCTAAACCCATACCATTATTGCTAAGCAGCAAGACAGGGGCCCATTGCACTCCCACGGGGCCTTTTTAAATGCAATCCATAACCCGGATTTGCCAGGAACCCTTCTTACTCCTCCTACTTGCATGTGACACTGGGCTTAGGATCTGCATAGGAAACACACACACAAGCACACACCTACCTTTGTTGCCTGCAGATGCCTCCTTGGCTGTCCCAAACGGTATCAAACCAACACCCACGGGAAGCTGTAAGCATAGAGGACATGCCTGCACCCCATTGGACTTACCTGTGTGGGTTAAATCCGGGTTATTTGACAACCTATGGCGGTGATGGTTCTGCTCAGGCAGAGCAGTGCTGATGCTCCTCATAAAGCTGTCGCTGCTGTGAAGGTTCTAGGTGACATCACAAATCCCTATGGTTACATACACAACAAAGCTGGGTTGTTGTTGTTTACACTCTGCAAGGCCTGTGGAAGTGAGTGACATCATAGCACTGTAGTTCTGAGGGTTCTAGATGGATGCAACAATCTCCTGTTGCTTCTATGAAGGCCATAATAGACGACATCACCAAACAGCTCCATAGTCACATACACAGCAAAGGAGAGATGTTGTTTACACCTAGTGATGTCAGTGGTATTGAGTGACATCACAGCACAGTGCTAAGGCTCCTGGGCCTGGACACAGCAGCGGCTGCAATATCTCAACGGAGAATACGTTTATATATATGTGTGTGTGTGCGCGTATATATATATATATATATATATATATATATATATATATATATTTCTCCGCCGAAATCACTTTTAAACCCATTTCCACCTTTTTTTCCCTTCTCTTCCTCTTACTTTTTTTTCACGTTTTTTTACGTTTTTCTCCTTTTCGCCTCTTTTCTGGGCGTATTATTCTTCTTTTTCTTCTTTTTTTTCGTCTAATGCATACCCCATCAGTGCAGCAATGCTTATTCAATACCGCCAGCAGATGGAGACACTGGGGGATAATTTTCTAAGGATTTATACTGATTTTTCCTGTCTGAATTTGTCGCACAGAAAGTTGCAGGCCAAATATGTGTGACATTTCTGCGACTTTAGCTTCTAGAGCATTTTTACAACATTATACATAGGTGCTGAATACATAAAAAGCGACTGTTCAGCGACAGACAAGTCGCATCGGCTGAAAGTAGGCCAGAATGTCAGTCCATGTTGGAGCAGGTTTAGATACAGTCTAAAGTATAGATCTCAAAGTCTGTGCACAGAATTTAGCAAGGGCCTCGCACCTTCTGATGCATCAGGTAGGTGCACAATAGCATAGCCTAACCCTCTGTACTTTGGTCTATATTGATGCGGGACATAGACAGCCAGCTGATGACCAATCCATTAGTGCAATGGATGGCTGGAAGCATTTGTCTTTGCCTTTGCAATACCACAGAAGCAATGCATGGTCAATGTACAGCAATGACACACCTGTGTGAACAGCCAGGAGACCCCCCCCCCCCCCATGTTATGTTACATAGTTACATAGTTAGTACGGTCGAAAAAAGACATATGTCCATCAAGTTCAACCAGGGAATTAAGGGGTAGGGGTGTGGCGCGATATTGGGGAAGGGATGAGATTTTATATTTCTTCATAAGCATTAATCTTATTTTGTCAATTAGGAACATTCAGCACCCACCCGCTATCAAGGCAGCTGCCTATCATGTCATGCCCTACCTGCACAGGTGTGCTGGCTACTCAAATGATCCAATTAAGGAGGCCATTTAGTCAGCAGCAGCAGAAGTCCTGTGCCTGGACGCTCCAACAGCGGCCAGACACAAGCAGAAGCAGAAGCAGCAGAAGCAGCAGCAGCACCACCTTTTGTTTTTTGGCTGCAGCAGCAGCAAGGCCCACAGGGCTGGCTAGCTGGCTAGCCAGCAAGCAGGTAGCAATGAAAGTAGGAATCTTTCTTTTTAACCCTGTAAGGGGGTGGTGCACTGTACCCGAAGATACTGCCATATCGGGTCAATGCATAGGGCGACGGAAGCAAGCTTCGAAATCGGCCCCCGTTCTCAAAAATCCATTTAATATATGGTCCCCAGATAGGGGACGTATCAGATATTAAACTGATAAGAACAGATACTACACTTGATCTTAGCCAAAAGGCCGAGAAGCGATAACCGTGAAAGGGGCGGGCCCAACAAGGTGCCCTTCATGGGCACTATCACTGCTTGCTGTCAGGGAGGCTGCCAGACAATTTTCCATGCACACTCTGGGCTGGGGGGCAGTCAACCACCAGTACACACAGCAGAACCTAAACCCATACCATTATTGCTAAGCAGCAAGACAGGGGCCCATTGCACTCCCACGGGGCCTTTTTAAATGCAATCCATAACCCGGATTTGCCAGGAACCCTTCTTACTCCTCCTACTTGCATGTGACACTGGGCTTAGGATCTGCATAGGAAACACACACACAAGCACACACCTACCTTTGTTGCCTGCAGATGCCTCCTTGGCTGTCCCCAAACGGTATCAAACCAACACCCACGGGAAGCTGTAAGCATAGAGGACATGCCTGCACCCCATTGGACTTACCTGTGTGGGTTAAATCCGGGTTATTTGACAACCTATGGCGGTGATGGTTCTGCTCAGGCAGAGCAGTGCTGATGCTCCTCATAAAGCTGTCGCTGCTGTGAAGGTTCTAGGTGACATCACAAATCCCTATGGTTACATACACAACAAAGCTGGGTTGTTGTTGTTTACACTCTGCAAGGCCTGTGGAAGTGAGTGACATCATAGCACTGTAGTTCTGAGGGTTCTAGATGGATGCAACAATCTCCTGTTGCTTCTATGAAGGCCATAATAGACGACATCACCAAACAGCTCCATAGTCACATACACAGCAAAGGAGAGATGTTGTTTACACCTAGTGATGTCAGTGGTATTGAGTGACATCACAGCACAGTGCTAAGGCTCCTGGGCCTGGACACAGCAGCGGCTGCAATATCTCAACGGAGAATACGTTTATATATATGTGTGTGTGTGCGCGTATATATATATATATATATATATATATATATATATATATATATATATATTTCTCCGCCGAAATCACTTTTAAACCCATTTCCACCTTTTTTTCCCTTCTCTTCCTCTTACTTTTTTTTCACGTTTTTTTACGTTTTTCTCCTTTTCGCCTCTTTTCTGGGCGTATTATTCTTCTTTTTCTTCTTTTTTTTCGTCTAATGCATACCCCATCAGTGCAGCAATGCTTATTCAATACCGCCAGCAGATGGAGACACTGGGGGATAATTTTCTAAGGATTTATACTGATTTTTCCTGTCTGAATTTGTCGCACAGAAAGTTGCAGGCCAAATATGTGTGACATTTCTGCGACTTTAGCTTCTAGAGCATTTTTACAACATTATACATAGGTGCTGAATACATAAAAAGCGACTGTTCAGCGACAGACAAGTCGCATCGGCTGAAAGTAGGCCAGAATGTCAGTCCATGTTGGAGCAGGTTTAGATACAGTCTAAAGTATAGATCTCAAAGTCTGTGCACAGAATTTAGCAAGGGCCTCGCACCTTCTGATGCATCAGGTAGGTGCACAATAGCATAGCCTAACCCTCTGTACTTTGGTCTATATTGATGCGGGACATAGACAGCCAGCTGATGACCAATCCATTAGTGCAATGGATGGCTGGAAGCATTTGTCTTTGCCTTTGCAATACCACAGAAGCAATGCATGGTCAATGTACAGCAATGACACACCTGTGTGAACAGCCAGGAGACCCCCCCCCCCCCCATGTTATGTTACATAGTTACATAGTTAGTACGGTCGAAAAAAGACATATGTCCATCAAGTTCAACCAGGGAATTAAGGGGTAGGGGTGTGGCGCGATATTGGGGAAGGGATGAGATTTTATATTTCTTCATAAGCATTAATCTTATTTTGTCAATTAGGAACATTCAGCACCCACCCGCTATCAAGGCAGCTGCCTATCATGTCATGCCCTACCTGCACAGGTGTGCTGGCTACTCAAATGATCCAATTAAGGAGGCCATTTAGTCAGCAGCAGCAGAAGTCCTGTGCCTGGACGCTCCAACAGCGGCCAGACACAAGCAGAAGCAGAAGCAGCAGAAGCAGCAGCAGAAGCAGCAGCAGCACCACCTTTTGTTTTTTGGCTGCAGCAGCAGCAAGGCCCACAGGGCTGGCTAGCTGGCTAGCCAGCAAGCAGGTAGCAATGAAAGTAGGAATCTTTCTTTTTAACCCTGTAAGGGGGTGGTGCACTGTACCCGAAGATACTGCCATATCGGGTCAATGCATAGGGCGACGGAAGCAAGCTTCGAAATCGGCCCCCGTTCTCAAAAATCCATTTAATATATGGTCCCCAGATAGGGGACGTATCAGATATTAAACTGATAAGAACAGATACTACACTTGATCTTAGCCAAAAGGCCGAGAAGCGATAACCGTGAAAGGGGCGGGCCCAACAAGGTGCCCTTCATGGGCACTATCACTGCTTGCTGTCAGGGAGGCTGCCAGACAATTTTCCATGCACACTCTGGGCTGGGGGGCAGTCAACCACCAGTACACACAGCAGAACCTAAACCCATACCATTATTGCTAAGCAGCAAGACAGGGGCCCATTGCACTCCCACGGGGCCTTTTTAAATGCAATCCATAACCCGGATTTGCCAGGAACCCTTCTTACTCCTCCTACTTGCATGTGACACTGGGCTTAGGATCTGCATAGGAAACACACACACAAGCACACACCTACCTTTGTTGCCTGCAGATGCCTCCTTGGCTGTCCCCAAACGGTATCAAACCAACACCCACGGGAAGCTGTAAGCATAGAGGACATGCCTGCACCCCATTGGACTTACCTGTGTGGGTTAAATCCGGGTTATTTGACAACCTATGGCGGTGATGGTTCTGCTCAGGCAGAGCAGTGCTGATGCTCCTCATAAAGCTGTCGCTGCTGTGAAGGTTCTAGGTGACATCACAAATCCCTATGGTTACATACACAACAAAGCTGGGTTGTTGTTGTTTACACTCTGCAAGGCCTGTGGAAGTGAGTGACATCATAGCACTGTAGTTCTGAGGGTTCTAGATGGATGCAACAATCTCCTGTTGCTTCTATGAAGGCCATAATAGACGACATCACCAAACAGCTCCATAGTCACATACACAGCAAAGGAGAGATGTTGTTTACACCTAGTGATGTCAGTGGTATTGAGTGACATCACAGCACAGTGCTAAGGCTCCTGGGCCTGGACACAGCAGCGGCTGCAATATCTCAACGGAGAATACGTTTATATATATGTGTGTGTGTGCGCGTATATATATATATATATATATATATATATATATACTTCTCCGCCGAAATCACTTTTAAACCCATTTCCACCTTTTTTTCCCTTCTCTTCCTCTTACTTTTTTTTCACGTTTTTTTACGTTTTTCTCCTTTTCGCCTCTTTTCTGGGCGTATTATTCTTCTTTTTCTTCTTTTTTTTTGTCTAATGCATACCCCATCAGTGCAGCAATGCTTATTCAATACCGCCAGCAGATGGAGACACTGGGGGATAATTTTCTAAGGATTTATACTGATTTTTCCTGTCTGAATTTGTCGCACAGAAAGTTGCAGGCCAAATATGTGTGACATTTCTGCGACTTTAGCTTCTAGAGCATTTTTACAACATTATACATAGGTGCTGAATACATAAAAAGCGACTGTTCAGCGACAGACAAGTCGCATCGGCTGAAAGTAGGCCAGAATGTCAGTCCATGTTGGAGCAGGTTTAGATACAGTCTAAAGTATAGATCTCAAAGTCTGTGCACAGAATTTAGCAAGGGCCTCGCACCTTCTGATGCATCAGGTAGGTGCACAATAGCATAGCCTAACCCTCTGTACTTTGGTCTATATTGATGCGGGACATAGACAGCCAGCTGATGACCAATCCATTAGTGCAATGGATGGCTGGAAGCATTTGTCTTTGCCTTTGCAATACCACAGAAGCAATGCATGGTCAATGTACAGCAATGACACACCTGTGTGAACAGCCAGGAGACCCCCCCCCCCCCCCCATGTTATGTTACATAGTTACATAGTTAGTACGGTCGAAAAAAGACATATGTCCATCAAGTTCAACCAGGGAATTAAGGGGTAGGGGTGTGGCGCGATATTGGGGAAGGGATGAGATTTTATATTTCTTCATAAGCATTAATCTTATTTTGTCAATTAGGAACATTCAGCACCCACCCGCTATCAAGGCAGCTGCCTATCATGTCATGCCCTACCTGCACAGGTGTGCTGGCTACTCAAATGATTCAATTAAGGAGGCCATTTAGTCAGCAGCAGCAGAAGTCCTGTGCCTGGACGCTCCAACAGCGGCCAGACACAAGCAGAAGCAGAAGCAGCAGAAGCAGCAGCAGCACCACCTTTTGTTTTTTGGCTGCAGCAGCAGCAAGGCCCACAGGGCTGGCTAGCTGGCTAGCCAGCAAGCAGGTAGCAATGAAAGTAGGAATCTTTCTTTTTAACCCTGTAAGGGGGTGGTGCACTGTACCCGAAGATACTGCCATATCGGGTCAATGCATAGGGCGACGGAAGCAAGCTTCGAAATCGGCCCCCGTTCTCAAAAATCCATTTAATATATGGTCCCCAGATAGGGGACGTATCAGATATTAAACTGATAAGAACAGATACTACACTTGATCTTAGCCAAAAGGCCGAGAAGCGATAACCGTGAAAGGGGCGGGCCCAACAAGGTGCCCTTCATGGGCACTATCACTGCTTGCTGTCAGGGAGGCTGCCAGACAATTTTCCATGCACACTCTGGGCTGGGGGGCAGTCAACCACCAGTACACACAGCAGAACCTAAACCCATACCATTATTGCTAAGCAGCAAGACAGGGGCCCATTGCACTCCCACGGGGCCTTTTTAAATGCAATCCATAACCCGGATTTGCCAGGAACCCTTCTTACTCCTCCTACTTGCATGTGACACTGGGCTTAGGATCTGCATAGGAAACACACACACAAGCACACACCTACCTTTGTTGCCTGCAGATGCCTCCTTGGCTGTCCCCAAACGGTATCAAACCAACACCCACGGGAAGCTGTAAGCATAGAGGACATGCCTGCACCCCATTGGACTTACCTGTGTGGGTTAAATCCGGGTTATTTGACAACCTATGGCGGTGATGGTTCTGCTCAGGCAGAGCAGTGCTGATGCTCCTCATAAAGCTGTCGCTGCTGTGAAGGTTCTAGGTGACATCACAAATCCCTATGGTTACATACACAACAAAGCTGGGTTGTTGTTGTTTACACTCTGCAAGGCCTGTGGAAGTGAGTGACATCATAGCACTGTAGTTCTGAGGGTTCTAGATGGATGCAACAATCTCCTGTTGCTTCTATGAAGGCCATAATAGACGACATCACCAAACAGCTCCATAGTCACATACACAGCAAAGGAGAGATGTTGTTTACACCTAGTGATGTCAGTGGTATTGAGTGACATCACAGCACAGTGCTAAGGCTCCTGGGCCTGGACACAGCAGCGGCTGCAATATCTCAACGGAGAATACGTTTATATATATGTGTGTGTGTGCGCATATATATATATATATATATATATATATATATATATTTCTCCGCCGAAATCACTTTTAAACCCATTTCCACCTTTTTTTCCCTTCTCTTCCTCTTACTTTTTTTTCACGTTTTTTTACGTTTTTCTCCTTTTCGCCTCTTTTCTGGGCGTATTATTCTTCTTTTTCTTCTTTTTTTTCGTCTAATGCATACCCCATCAGTGCAGCAATGCTTATTCAATACCGCCAGCAGATGGAGACACTGGGGGATAATTTTCTAAGGATTTATGTCACGATGCCGGCTGGCAGGTAGTGGATCCTCTGTGCCAGAGAGGGATTGGCGTGGACCGTGCTAGTGGACCGGTTCTAAGCCACTACTGGTTTTCACCAGAGCCCGCCGCAAAGCGGGATGGTCTTGCTGCGGCGGTAGTGACCAGGTCGTATCCACTAGCAACGGCTCACCTTTCTGGCTGCTGAAGATAGGCGCGGTACAAGGGAGTAGGCAAAAGCAAGGTCGGACGTAGCAGAAGGTCGGGGCAGGCAGCAAGGATCGTAGTCAGGGGCAACGGCAGAAGGTCTGGAAACACAGGCAAGGAACACACAAGGAACGCTTTCACTGGCACTAAGGCAACAAGATCCGGCGAGGGAGTGAAGGGGAAGTGAGGTGATATAGGGAAGTGCACAGGTGTAAACACTAATTGGAACCACTGCGCCAATCAGCGGCGCAGTGGCCCTTTAAATCGCAGAGACCCGGCGCGCGCGCGCCCTAGGGAGCGGGGCCGCGCGCGCCGGGACAGAACAGACGGAGAGCGAGTCAGGTAGGGGAGCCGGGGTGCGCATCGCGAGCGGGCGCTACCCGCATCGCGAATCGCATCCCGGCTGGCAGCGGAATCGCAGCGCCCCGGGTCAGAGGACGTGACCGGAGCGCTGCCGCGGGGAGAGTGAAGCGAGCGCTCCGGGGAGGAGCGGGGACCCGGAGCGCTCGGCGTAACAATTTATACTGATTTTTCCTGTCTGAATTTGTCGCACAGAAAGTTGCAGGCCAAATATGTGTGACATTTCTGCGACTTTAGCTTCTAGAGCATTTTTACAACATTATACATAGGTGCTGAATACATAAAAAGCGACTGTTCAGCGACAGACAAGTCGCATCGGCTGAAAGTAGGCCAGAATGTCAGTCCATGTTGGAGCAGGTTTAGATACAGTCTAAAGTATAGATCTCAAAGTCTGTGCACAGAATTTAGCAAGGGCCTCGCACCTTCTGATGCATCAGGTAGGTGCACAATAGCATAGCCTAACCCTCTGTACTTTGGTCTATATTGATGCGGGACATAGACAGCCAGCTGATGACCAATCCATTAGTGCAATGGATGGCTGGAAGCATTTGTCTTTGCCTTTGCAATACCACAGAAGCAATGCATGGTCAATGTACAGCAATGACACACCTGTGTGAACAGCCAGGAGACCCCCCCCCCCCCCCCCCCCCATGTTATGTTACATAGTTACATAGTTAGTACGGTCGAAAAAAGACATATGTCCATCAAGTTCAACCAGGGAATTAAGGGGTAGGGGTGTGGCGCGATATTGGGGAAGGGATGAGATTTTATATTTCTTCATAAGCATTAATCTTATTTTGTCAATTAGGAACATTCAGCACCCACCCGCTATCAAGGCAGCTGCCTATCATGTCATGCCCTACCTGCACAGGTGTGCTGGCTACTCAAATGATCCAATTAAGGAGGCCATTTAGTCAGCAGCAGCAGAAGTCCTGTGCCTGGACGCTCCAACAGCGGCCAGACACAAGCAGAAGCAGAAGAAGCAGCAGCAGCACCACCTTTTGTTTTTTGGCTGCAGCAGCAGCAAGGCCCACAGGGCTGGCTAGCTGGCTAGCCAGCAAGCAGGTAGCAATGAAAGTAGGAATCTTTCTTTTTAACCCTGTAAGGGGGTGGTGCACTGTACCCGAAGATACTGCCATATCGGGTCAATGCATAGGGCGACGGAAGCAAGCTTCGAAATCGGCCCCCGTTCTCAAAAATCCATTTAATATATGGTCCCCAGATAGGGGACGTATCAGATATTAAACTGATAAGAACAGATACTACACTTGATCTTAGCCAAAAGGCCGAGAAGCGATAACCGTGAAAGGGGCGGGCCCAACAAGGTGCCCTTCATGGGCACTATCACTGCTTGCTGTCAGGGAGGCTGCCAGACAATTTTCCATGCACACTCTGGGCTGGGGGGCAGTCAACCACCAGTACACACAGCAGAACCTAAACCCATACCATTATTGCTAAGCAGCAAGACAGGGGCCCATTGCACTCCCACGGGGCCTTTTTAAATGCAATCCATAACCCGGATTTGCCAGGAACCCTTCTTACTCCTCCTACTTGCATGTGACACTGGGCTTAGGATCTGCATAGGAAACACACACACAAGCACACACCTACCTTTGTTGCCTGCAGATGCCTCCTTGGCTGTCCCCAAACGGTATCAAACCAACACCCACGGGAAGCTGTAAGCATAGAGGACATGCCTGCACCCCATTGGACTTACCTGTGTGGGTTAAATCCGGGTTATTTGACAACCTATGGCGGTGATGGTTCTGCTCAGGCAGAGCAGTGCTGATGCTCCTCATAAAGCTGTCGCTGCTGTGAAGGTTCTAGGTGACATCACAAATCCCTATGGTTACATACACAACAAAGCTGGGTTGTTGTTGTTTACACTCTGCAAGGCCTGTGGAAGTGAGTGACATCATAGCACTGTAGTTCTGAGGGTTCTAGATGGATGCAACAATCTCCTGTTGCTTCTATGAAGGCCATAATAGACGACATCACCAAACAGCTCCATAGTCACATACACAGCAAAGGAGAGATGTTGTTTACACCTCGTGATGTCAGTGGTATTGAGTGACATCACAGCACAGTGCTAAGGCTCCTGGGCCTGGACACAGCAGCGGCTGCAATATCTCAACGGAGAATACGTTTATATATATGTGTGTGTGTGCGCGTATATATATATATATATATATATATATATATATATATATATATTTCTCCGCCGAAATCACTTTTAAACCCATTTCCACCTTTTTTTCCCTTCTCTTCCTCTTACTTTTTTTTCACGTTTTTTTACGTTTTTCTCCTTTTCGCCTCTTTTCTGGGCGTATTATTCTTCTTTTTCTTCTTTTTTTTCGTCTAATGCATACCCCATCAGTGCAGCAATGCTTATTCAATACCGCCAGCAGATGGAGACACTGGGGGATAATTTTCTAAGGATTTATACTGATTTTTCCTGTCTGAATTTGTCGCACAGAAAGTTGCAGGCCAAATATGTGTGACATTTCTGCGACTTTAGCTTCTAGAGCATTTTTACAACATTATACATAGGTGCTGAATACATAAAAAGCGACTGTTCAGCGACAGACAAGTCGCATCGGCTGAAAGTAGGCCAGAATGTCAGTCCATGTTGGAGCAGGTTTAGATACAGTCTAAAGTATAGATCTCAAAGTCTGTGCACAGAATTTAGCAAGGGCCTCGCACCTTCTGATGCATCAGGTAGGTGCACAATAGCATAGCCTAACCCTCTGTACTTTGGTCTATATTGATGCGGGACATAGACAGCCAGCTGATGACCAATCCATTAGTGCAATGGATGGCTGGAAGCATTTGTCTTTGCCTTTGCAATACCACAGAAGCAATGCATGGTCAATGTACAGCAATGACACACCTGTGTGAACAGCCAGGAGACCCCCCCCCCCCCCATGTTATGTTACATAGTTACATAGTTAGTACGGTCGAAAAAGGACATATGTCCATCAAGTTCAACCAGGGAATTAAGGGGTAGGGGTGTGGCGCGATATTGGGGAAGGGATGAGATTTTATATTTCTTCATAAGCATTAATCTTATTTTGTCAATTAGGAACATTCAGCACCCACCCGCTATCAAGGCAGCTGCCTATCATGTCATGCCCTACCTGCACAGGTGTGCTGGCTACTCAAATGATCCAATTAAGGAGGCCATTTAGTCAGCAGCAGCAGAAGTCCTGTGCCTGGACGCTCCAACAGCGGCCAGACACAAGCAGAAGCAGAAGCAGCAGAAGCAGCAGCAGCACCACCTTTTGTTTTTTGGCTGCAGCAGCAGCAAGGCCCACAGGGCTGGCTAGCCAGCAAGCAGGTAGCAATGAAAGTAGGAATCTTTCTTTTTAACCCTGTAAGGGGGTGGTGCACTGTACCCGAAGATACTGCCATATCGGGTCAATGCATAGGGCGACGGAAGCAAGCTTCGAAATCGGCCCCCGTTCTCAAAAATCCATTTAATATATGGTCCCCAGATAGGGGACGTATCAGATATTAAACTGATAAGAACAGATACTACACTTGATCTTAGCCAAAAGGCCGAGAAGCGATAACCGTGAAAGGGGCGGGCCCAACAAGGTGCCCTTCATGGGCACTATCACTGCTTGCTGTCAGGGAGGCTGCCAGACAATTTTCCATGCACACTCTGGGCTGGGGGGCAGTCAACCACCAGTACACACAGCAGAACCTAAACCCATACCATTATTGCTAAGCAGCAAGACAGGGGCCCATTGCACTCCCACGGGGCCTTTTTAAATGCAATCCATAACCCGGATTTGCCAGGAACCCTTCTTACTCCTCCTACTTGCATGTGACACTGGGCTTAGGATCTGCATAGGAAACACACACACAAGCACACACCTACCTTTGTTGCCTGCAGATGCCTCCTTGGCTGTCCCCAAACGGTATCAAACCAACACCCACGGGAAGCTGTAAGCATAGAGGACATGCCTGCACCCCATTGGACTTACCTGTGTGGGTTAAATCCGGGTTATTTGACAACCTATGGCGGTGATGGTTCTGCTCAGGCAGAGCAGTGCTGATGCTCCTCATAAAGCTGTCGCTGCTGTGAAGGTTCTAGGTGACATCACAAATCCCTATGGTTACATACACAACAAAGCTGGGTTGTTGTTGTTTACACTCTGCAAGGCCTGTGGAAGTGAGTGACATCATAGCACTGTAGTTCTGAGGGTTCTAGATGGATGCAACAATCTCCTGTTGCTTCTATGAAGGCCATAATAGACGACATCACCAAACAGCTCCATAGTCACATATACAGCAAAGGAGAGATGTTGTTTACACCTAGTGATGTCAGTGGTATTGAGTGACATCACAGCACAGTGCTAAGGCTCCTGGGCCTGGACACAGCAGCGGCTGCAATATCTCAACGGAGAATACGTTTATATATATGTGTGTGTGTGCGCGTATATATATATATATATATATATATATATATATATATTTCTCCGCCGAAATCACTTTTAAACCCATTTCCACCTTTTTTTCCCTTCTCTTCCTCTTACTTTTTTTTCACGTTTTTTTACGTTTTTCTCCTTTTCGCCTCTTTTCTGGGCGTATTATTCTTCTTTTTCTTCTTTTTTTTCGTCTAATGCATACCCCATCAGTGCAGCAATGCTTATTCAATACCGCCAGCAGATGGAGACACTGGGGGATAATTTTCTAAGGATTTATACTGATTTTTCCTGTCTGAATTTGTCGCACAGAAAGTTGCAGGCCAAATATGTGTGACATTTCTGCGACTTTAGCTTCTAGAGCATTTTTACAACATTATACATAGGTGCTGAATACATAAAAAGCGACTGTTCAGCGACAGACAAGTCGCATCGGCTGAAAGTAGGCCAGAATGTCAGTCCATGTTGGAGCAGGTTTAGATACAGTCTAAAGTATAGATCTCAAAGTCTGTGCACAGAATTTAGCAAGGGCCTCGCACCTTCTGATGCATCAGGTAGGTGCACAATAGCATAGCCTAACCCTCTGTACTTTGGTCTATATTGATGCGGGACATAGACAGCCAGCTGATGACCAATCCATTAGTGCAATGGATGGCTGGAAGCATTTGTCTTTGCCTTTGCAATACCACAGAAGCAATGCATGGTCAATGTACAGCAATGACACACCTGTGTGAACAGCCAGGAGACCCCCCCCCCCCCCCCATGTTATGTTACATAGTTACATAGTTAGTACGGTCGAAAAAAGACATATGTCCATCAAGTTCAACCAGGGAATTAAGGGGTAGGGGTGTGGCGCGATATTGGGGAAGGGATGAGATTTTATATTTCTTCATAAGCATTAATCTTATTTTGTCAATTAGGAACATTCAGCACCCACCCGCTATCAAGGCAGCTGCCTATCATGTCATGCCCTACCTGCACAGGTGTGCTGGCTACTCAAATGATCCAATTAAGGAGGCCATTTAGTCAGCAGCAGCAGAAGTCCTGTGCCTGGACGCTCCAACAGCGGCCAGACACAAGCAGAAGCAGAAGCAGCAGAAGCAGCAGCAGCACCACCTTTTGTTTTTTGGCTGCAGCAGCAGCAAGGCCCACAGGGCTGGCTAGCTGGCTAGCCAGCAAGCAGGTAGCAATGAAAGTAGGAATCTTTCTTTTTAACCCTGTAAGGGGGTGGTGCACTGTACCCGAAGATACTGCCATATCGGGTCAATGCATAGGGCGACGGAAGCAAGCTTCGAAATCGGCCCCCGTTCTCAAAAATCCATTTAATATATGGTCCCCAGA
The DNA here is from genome assembly GCF_029499605.1 of Hyla sarda. Taxonomy (NCBI): domain Eukaryota; kingdom Metazoa; phylum Chordata; class Amphibia; order Anura; family Hylidae; genus Hyla; species Hyla sarda. The sequence continues at coordinate 108,110 of NW_026607698.1, read as the reverse complement.
TAGGGGACGTATCAGATATTAAACTGATAAGAACAGATTTTTTTTTTTTTTTTTTTTTTTTTTTTTTTCCTCAGTTACAGACTATTGTTTGGACGATCATCAGGTCACCTACCAAGACTCGTCACTTAAAACAATATCTGAAAAAACATCATACGGAAAAAACTAACTAAGGGAACCGAGTGCCAAGAAAAAGTGACCAAACAACAAAACAAAAAAAAATGTCAAAAACAATCACAGAAATTGGTCAAAAACTTACAGCTTTCTCCTTTACGTACTTCTTATAAATTTTTCCATCGTGTATGCATCCAGATTTTCTCCGCTTCTTCTTCACCAATTCTCTTTTTGTCCAGTAGAAAGATAGTAAAAATCCTTCCTAAAAACAATCTTTTCAATTCCCTCGGAGAAATAACAACATTTTTAAAAACAAGCAAATTGCGTGAGTCCCATAAAACCTCTTTAAAAACAGAAAAAAGAATCCAATTAGTACGTGTATCTTCCTTTTTACTAAGATCTTGACCAATAAAAACTTTCTCAAAAGAAAAACTGTTATATCCAGTGAGTTGGATTAAAAACTTCTTTAAAAACATAAAAAATTCTTTTGCATAAAAACAGTCCCAATAAAGGTGCACTAAGTCTTCTCTACCTCCACAACCCTCTCTTGGGCATCTGTCACTTATTCTCAAACCTCTTCCATTTAAAAAAGATCGGGTTGGGAGGCAGCCATGAAAGGACATCCAACTAACGTCTTTTTGTCTGTTTGATAGTCCAATAACTTTAAAAAACTTCCAAATCTTCACAGACTGAGCATTAGTGCAGAATGGTACTTCATATAATCTCTCATTTTTCCTTTTTTTTTGTTCTATTTTCTTTTTATCAGGTTCACCTAAAGAGCTCAAACCAAATTGATCATTGAAAGACCTGAGGAGCACATAGAAGGTAGGTATCACATGTGCTATGGGTCTCCTCAAATCCCTCTCACACCAGCCCCATTTGGAAAACAACCATCCTGCAAGGTATTTACTCATGTCTGCCGCCCTATTATTGCACTGTATCAATTTAAAAATTAAAAGAAAATAGTGCACCTTTAAAAACAGATCAATGTTTGGAAAGTTATATCCGCCCAAATTCATACTCTTCATCACTTCTTCTCTTCTCATTTTCTCCATCTTAGACCCCCAGAAGAACACAAAAAGCTTCCTTGTGACTCTCCTAGTCCATAACTTCCCTGGAGGAAGCACCATAGCCGTATACAAGAGAAGCGGTAGGATTACAGACTTAATGATAAGAACTTTCCCTTTAAGTGACAAGTTCCTTAACCTCCAGAAGGATAGCTTCTTCTCAATTTTACTGTCCAAAGTCTCATAACTTTTCTTTCCTTTGAGGTCTTTATCAAATATCACTCCTAGCACTTCAATGTCTTCTTTTTCCTTAACACCATCCACTACTATATTCTCTTGGTTCCCAAAACTGCATAATTGGCACTTCCCCCAGTTCACATTCATCCCAGCCACACAACAAAAAATCCTCACATGCAAATTTACTCTGTTGAGATCTGCTTGGGATGTACAAGTAAAAACCACATCGTCCATATAACTTAAAACCTTTAACTTACTACCATCACTACCTGGAATAAAAACACCACTCACACATTTATCTTTCTGCACATTCTTCAACAGGCCCTCTATAACGCATATAAACAGAATTGGGGAGAGTGGGCATCCCTGTCTGACTCCAGACAAGACATTAAAAGCAGGCCCCACATGCCCATTTACTAAAATCTGACTTGTCACCCCATGATAAAAACTCATAATAACAGATAATAACTTTTCTGGAATACCTAAGTGTTTTAAAGCAATGAACATAAAATCATGTGCAACCTTATCATAAGCCTTTTCGAAATCTATGGACTCAACAAACAGTGCATTCTTGTTAAAGTTACTGTAATAAATAGAGTCTCTTAAAAGCAATAAATTATCTGTTATTTTTCTTTTCGGTACTGCACAAACTTGGTATTCTCCCACAAGGTGGTCCACTACATCACTCAGTCTATTAGCCACAATCTTAGCAATTATCTTGTAGTCACAATTTAATAAAGTTATAGGTCTCCAATTTTTAAGATCTCTGCCATCACCTTTTTTATGAATTAATGTTATGACCCCTTTCTTCATAGATTCAGCTAAAACACCTGAGTTAAAAACATATTGCACCACCCGTGTAAACTCTTTACTTAAAATATTCCAGAACGCGGAATAAAACTCAGCGGGGAGACCATCACAGCCTGGTGTCTTCCCTTTGGCCATCTTATCCAGGGCCTGCTTGATCTCCCCTTCACTAACATCATCAATCAAAAAATCTACTTTTTCAACAGGAACATTATTCTCCAAAATATTACAATAATCATTCATCTCCGTCTCACTGGCTCTGCTCTTATTACTAAAGAGTGTCTCATAAAATCTGCCAATCTCCTTCACCATCTCCTCTCCAAAAACTTCCCCTGTAGGGGTAAAAACAGATTTAAAAACACCTTTAGCATTAAAACATTTTTTAAAGAAATACCGTGTACACTGCTCATTTTCTTCTAGGTGCTGCACTTTAGACTTATATACAATATTCCTTCCCTTTTCCAACAACCTTTTTTTCATCTCCCCCTTCACCTTAACAATCTCATCCTCCACCTCCACACCAACACGTTTAAACTTATAGAGAGTCTCTAACCGGGATACAAGCCTTTCATCACTCCTCCTCTTCTCTTGTGCTCTCTTTATGCAAAACATCTTAAAGAAATTAGAAAACTCTCCTTTAGCCCATTCCCACCACACTAAGACATTACTAAAATCAGGTTGTTTAGAAACACAGGATAAAAACACATGATTAAAACCAGCCATTACTTCCTCATCTTCCAATAGACTTACATTTAATTTCCAGAGCCCCCTCCCAAAATGAAGGGACTCTGTGACACTTATCTCAGCCGACACCATCTTGTGGTCTGAGAAAGTTGACATCATTTGATTGCACCGGACCACCTTAATCCCATCAGAGACCAGGATGTAATCGATCCGGGATTTACAGCGGCCACTATCTGATATGTACGTATATCTTTCATCAGTGCTAACCATCAGTCCAACATCAGTAAAATGCAAGTCTTGAATAATTTGATTTAAAACATTGGAAGTAATATCAGTTCTAACCTCAGCAGAGCTCTCACGATCATTGACGGATCTAATGCAGTTAAAATCGCCAACAATAATAGTATCTTCACGACCAGGGATAAAAAACTTAAGGGACTCTAAAAAAGACAAACGTGCTTGTTTTTCTGCTGGAGCATACACATTAAAAATTCTCATCCTCTGGCCCAAAACCTCAAAAATTAAAACCATACAACGACCAGGTACTAAAGTTTGGCAATTTAAAACTTTAATGTCCCTGTTTCGCAATAAAATCCCAACACCTTCATTTTTGTTTTCTGCACATGTGGACCAGAAGGACTGCCCACACTTCCACTCATTTGCATAAGGTGCTGACTTTATTGCACACTCCTGTAAACATATCACATCACTTCTAACATTCTCAAGAATATCAAAAATTGCAGCTCTCCTAATTTCAGACTCAATACTTCTTACATTAATAGTTGTTACAACCAAAGTCATAATAACTAGGAAAAGAAAACCAAATGCTTTAAAATCCATCTTAACTTAGAAATTAACATTTTGGCCTTCAACTTTCCTATGTAAACTTGCAAAACAATCAGGCGACCCTATGTTAGAGTCCCTGTCTATTTCATTATCACTACCAAGAACAAGGGCTTCCTGATCCTCAGACCAGCTCCCTGTCTTACACCTTTTATTCACAACCTGCACATCCTCATCTTCCTCCTCCTCTTCTTCCTTACTGCGAGAAACTCTCTGACCAGGTGTTAGAGATCTCTGAGATGACCCAACAACCTCCATTCCCTCCTCCTCCCCCACAATTGGGTTTGGACATTCAATATCATCCATAGCCTCTTCACTAGAAAGAACATCACCATACACTGTCTCAATTTTCTCCACCACTTTCACTTTTTTTGCTTTTTTCTTTTTCACCAAGGTAAATTCACCTCCCACACCTGTCTCCTCACCAGTCACAGCAGTGGAAACACCCTCCTCCCCTGACCTCTCCTGAGTGCTAATGTGCTCCACTATCACAGAACTTTCCTCAGCCACCTGTGCCACATTAACACTCACACTCACACTCTCACCAACTCCAGGAACAAACCTCCCTCCCCCTTTTTCTCTTTGTTCTCCTCTATTCCCAGCTGCATCAGCATAACTTCTCTTCTTTTTATACCACATATCACAGCCTCTTGCCAAATGTTCCTCACTTCCACAGATATCACATGTCTTCTTCTCTGTACAGATACTTGCTTCATGACCAGTTTTCCCACAATTTCTGCAACATTCTCCTTTCTCAGGGCAATAATCCTGCACATGGCCATAGGCATGGCACTTTCTACAATATTGCAACTGGCCTTCATAAAAGCAGAAACCTCTCTCTCCTCCGATAGAAAACACCTGTGGTATGCTCTTCCTTCCATCTTGCATTCCTTCATCTTTTTTAAATTTTACAATAAACTTTCTCTTACAATTAAAGTACCCAAACTTGTTCTTAAGTCTTCCTATAAATTTCACTTCCTCGCAATACCGGAACAAAAAGTTTGTAACCATTTCATCAGAAACCTTAGGATTATACATGTGGACAATTACTACCTTTGTTGTATTCATAAATAACGGTTCCACTTTAATCTTCTTCATTATAGCAGGCTCACTTTTCCTCTTCATTTCTTCAAGATCCATATAGACTCTCTGGCAAATCTCAGAACCACAAAAAGTAATATCATAAATTCCTTGCCTAGGAAAATCCTGTATAGCCAATACATTCCATACCTGTAGGTAATCAAGCTTGCGAAGAATCTCCACAACGATTTGGTCAAGTCCGATCGTCCCCCGGTGCTCGCCAGGAACGTAGATCCGCACCGTGTCCTCAAGTCCACGCGCCTTCTCGCTCATTTTTGCAGGTAAAACCCACGATCGCAGCTCAGCAACAATCCAGGGCCCCCCGTAAAGAGGGCCCCGATCACCACTCCTTTCAACTCAAACCACGCACAGAAATCCACACGTGATCTTAGCCAAAAGGCCGAGAAGCGATAACCGTGAAAGGGGCGGGCCCAACAAGGTGCCCTTCATGGGCACTATCACTGCTTGCTGTCAGGGAGGCTGCCAGACAATTTTCCATGCACACTCTGGGCTGGGGGGCAGTCAACCACCAGTACACACAGCAGAACCTAAACCCATACCATTATTGCTAAGCAGCAAGACAGGGGCCCATTGCACTCCCACGGGGCCTTTTTAAATGCAATCCATAACCCGGATTTGCCAGGAACCCTTCTTACTCCTCCTACTTGCATGTGACACTGGGCTTAGGATCTGCATAGGAAACACACACACAAGCACACACCTACCTTTGTTGCCTGCAGATGCCTCCTTGGCTGTCCCCAAACGGTATCAAACCAACACCCACGGGAAGCTGTAAGCATAGAGGACATGCCTGCACCCCATTGGACTTACCTGTGTGGGTTAAATCCGGGTTATTTGACAACCTATGGCGGTGATGGTTCTGCTCAGGCAGAGCAGTGCTGATGCTCCTCATAAAGCTGTCGCTGCTGTGAAGGTTCTAGGTGACATCACAAATCCCTATGGTTACATACACAACAAAGCTGGGTTGTTGTTGTTTACACTCTGCAAGGCCTGTGGAAGTGAGTGACATCATAGCACTGTAGTTCTGAGGGTTCTAGATGGATGCAACAATCTCCTGTTGCTTCTATGAAGGCCATAATAGACGACATCACCAAACAGCTCCATAGTCACATACACAGCAAAGGAGAGATGTTGTTTACACCTAGTGATGTCAGTGGTATTGAGTGACATCACAGCACAGTGCTAAGGCTCCTGGGCCTGGACACAGCAGCGGCTGCAATATCTCAACGGAGAATACGTTTATATATATGTGTGTGTGTGCGCGTATATATATATATATATATATATATATATATATATATATATATTCTCCGCCGAAATCACTTTTAAACCCATTTCCACCTTTTTTTCCCTTCTCTTCCTCTTACTTTTTTTTCACGTTTTTTTACGTTTTTCTCCTTTTCGCCTCTTTTCTGGGCGTATTATTCTTCTTTTTCTTCTTTTTTTTCGTCTAATGCATACCCCATCAGTGCAGCAATGCTTATTCAATACCGCCAGCAGATGGAGACACTGGGGGATAATTTTCTAAGGATTTATACTGATTTTTCCTGTCTGAATTTGTCGCACAGAAAGTTGCAGGCCAAATATGTGTGACATTTCTGCGACTTTAGCTTCTAGAGCATTTTTACAACATTATACATAGGTGCTGAATACATAAAAAGCGACTGTTCAGCGACAGACAAGTCGCATCGGCTGAAAGTAGGCCAGAATGTCAGTCCATGTTGGAGCAGGTTTAGATACAGTCTAAAGTATAGATCTCAAAGTCTGTGCACAGAATTTAGCAAGGGCCTCGCACCTTCTGATGCATCAGGTAGGTGCACAATAGCATAGCCTAACCCTCTGTACTTTGGTCTATATTGATGCGGGACATAGACAGCCAGCTGATGACCAATCCATTAGTGCAATGGATGGCTGGAAGCATTTGTCTTTGCCTTTGCAATACCACAGAAGCAATGCATGGTCAATGTACAGCAATGACACACCTGTGTGAACAGCCAGGAGACCCCCCCCCCCCCCCATGTTATGTTACATAGTTACATAGTTAGTACGGTCGAAAAAAGACATGTGTCCATCAAGTTCAACCAGGGAATTAAGGGGTAGGGGTGTGGCGCGATATTGGGGAAGGGATGAGATTTTATATTTCTTCATAAGCATTAATCTTATTTTGTCAATTAGGAACATTCAGCACCCACCCGCTATCAAGGCAGCTGCCTATCATGTCATGCCCTACCTGCACAGGTGTGCTGGCTACTCAAATGATCCAATTAAGGAGGCCATTTAGTCAGCAGCAGCAGAAGTCCTGTGCCTGGACGCTCCAACAGGGGCCAGACACAAGCAGAAGCAGCAGAAGCAGCAGCAGCACCACCTTTTGTTTTTTGGCTGCAGCAGCAGCAAGGCCCACAGGGCTGGCTAGCTGGCTAGCCAGCAAGCAGGTAGCAATGAAAGTAGGAATCTTTCTTTTTAACCCTGTAAGGGGGTGGTGCACTGTACCCGAAGATACTGCCATATCGGGTCAATGCATAGGGCGACGGAAGCAAGCTTCGAAATCGGCCCCCGTTCTCAAAAATCCATTTAATATATGGTCCCCAGATAGGGGACGTATCAGATATTAAACTGATAAGAACAGATACTACACTTGATCTTAGCCAAAAGGCCGAGAAGCGATAACCGTGAAAGAGGCGGGCCCAACAAGGTGCCCTTCATGGGCACTATCACTGCTTGCTGTCAGGGAGGCTGCCAGACAATTTTCCATGCACACTCTGGGCTGGGGGGCAGTCAACCACCAGTACACACAGCAGAACCTAAACCCATACCATTATTGCTAAGCAGCAAGACAGGGGCCCATTGCACTCCCACGGGGCCTTTTTAAATGCAATCCATAACCCGGATTTGCCAGGAACCCTTCTTACTCCTCCTACTTGCATGTGACACTGGGCTTAGGATCTGCATAGGAAACACACACACAAGCACACACCTACCTTTGTTGCCTGCAGATGCCTCCTTGGCTGTCCCCAAACGGTATCAAACCAACACCCACGGGAAGCTGTAAGCATAGAGGACATGCCTGCACCCCATTGGACTTACCTGTGTGGGTTAAATCCGGGTTATTTGACAACCTATGGCGGTGATGGTTCTGCTCAGGCAGAGCAGTGCTGATGCTCCTCATAAAGCTGTCGCTGCTGTGAAGGTTCTAGGTGACATCACAAATCCCTATGGTTACATACACAACAAAGCTGGGTTGTTGTTGTTTACACTCTGCAAGGCCTGTGGAAGTGAGTGACATCATAGCACTGTAGTTCTGAGGGTTCTAGATGGATGCAACAATCTCCTGTTGCTTCTATGAAGGCCATAATAGACGACATCACCAAACAGCTCCATAGTCACATACACAGCAAAGGAGAGATGTTGTTTACACCTAGTGATGTCAGTGGTATTGAGTGACATCACAGCACAGTGCTAAGGCTCCTGGGCCTGGACACAGCAGCGGCTGCAATATCTCAACGGAGAATACGTTTATATATATGTGTGTGTGTGCGCGTATATATATATATATATATATATATATATATATATATATATTTCTACGCCGAAATCACTTTTAAACCCATTTCCACCTTTTTTTCCCTTCTCTTCCTCTTACTTTTTTTTCACGTTTTTTTACGTTTTTCTCCTTTTCGCCTCTTTTCTGGGCGTATTATTCTTCTTTTTCTTCTTTTTTTTCGTCTAATGCATACCCCATCAGTGCAGCAATGCTTATTCAATACCGCCAGCAGATGGAGACACTGGGGGATAATTTTCTAAGGATTTATACTGATTTTTCCTGTCTGAATTTGTCGCACAGAAAGTTGCAGGCCAAATATGTGTGACATTTCTGCGACTTTAGCTTCTAGAGCATTTTTACAACATTATACATAGGTGCTGAATACATAAAAAGCGACTGTTCAGCGACAGACAAGTCGCATCAGCTGAAAGTAGGCCAGAATGTCAGTCCATGTTGGAGCAGGTTTAGATACAGTCTAAAGTATAGATCTCAAAGTCTGTGCACAGAATTTAGCAAGGGCCTCGCACCTTCTGATGCATCAGGTAGGTGCACAATAGCATAGCCTAACCCTCTGTACTTTGGTCTATATTGATGCGGGACATAGACAGCCAGCTGATGACCAATCCATTAGTGCAATGGATGGCTGGAAGCATTTGTCTTTGCCTTTGCAATACCACAGAAGCAATGCATGGTCAATGTACAGCAATGACACACCTGTGTGAACAGCCAGGAGACCCCCCCCCCCCCCATGTTATGTTACATAGTTACATAGTTAGTACGGTCGAAAAAAGACATATGTCCATCAAGTTCAACCAGGGAATTAAGGGGTAGGGGTGTGGCGCGATATTGGGGAAGGGATGAGATTTTATATTTCTTCATAAGCATTAATCTTATTTTGTCAATTAGGAACATTCAGCACCCACCCGCTATCAAGGCAGCTGCCTATCATGTCATGCCCTACCTGCACAGGTGTGCTGGCTACTCAAATGATCCAATTAAGGAGGCCATTTAGTCAGCAGCAGCAGAAGTCCTGTGCCTGGACGCTCCAACAGCGGCCAGACACAAGCAGAAGCAGAAGCAGCAGAAGCAGCAGCAGCACCACCTTTTGTTTTTTGGCTGCAGCAGCAGCAAGGCCCACAGGGCTGGCTAGCTGGCTAGCCAGCAAGCAGGTAGCAATGAAAGTAGGAATCTTTCTTTTTAACCCTGTAAGGGGGTGGTGCACTGTACCCGAAGATACTGCCATATCGGGTCAATGCATAGGGCGACGGAAGCAAGCTTCGAAATCGGCCCCCGTTCTCAAAAATCCATTTAATATATGGTCCCCAGATAGGGGACGTATCAGATATTAAACTGATAAGAACAGATACTACACTTGATCTTAGCCAAAAGGCCGAGAAGCGATAACCGTGAAAGGGGCGGGCCCAACAAGGTCCCCTTCATGGGCACTATCACTGCTTGCTGTCAGGGAGGCTGCCAGACAATTTTCCATGCACACTCTGGGCTGGGGGGCAGTCAACCACCAGTACACACAGCAGAACCTAAACCCATACCATTATTGCTAAGCAGCAAGACAGGGGCCCATTGCACTCCCACGGGGCCTTTTTAAATGCAATCCATAACCCGGATTTGCCAGGAACCCTTCTTACTTCTCCTACTTGCATGTGACACTGGGCTTAGGATCTGCATAGGAAACACACACACAAGCACACACCTACCTTTGTTGCCTGCAGATGCCTCCTTGGCTGTCCCCAAACGGTATCAAACCAACACCCACGGGAAGCTGTAAGCATAGAGGACATGCCTGCACCCCATTGGACTTACCTGTGTGGGTTAAATCCGGGTTATTTGACAACCTATGGCGGTGATGGTTCTGCTCAGGCAGAGCAGTGCTGATGCTCCTCATAAAGCTGTCGCTGCTGTGAAGGTTCTAGGTGACATCACAAATCCCTATGGTTACATACACAACAAAGCTGGGTTGTTGTTGTTTACACTCTGCAAGGCCTGTGGAAGTGAGTGACATCATAGCACTGTAGTTCTGAGGGTTCTAGATGGATGCAACAATCTCCTGTTGCTTCTATGAAGGCCGTAATAGACGACATCACCAAACAGCTCCATAGTCACATACACAGCAAAGGAGAGATGTTGTTTACACCTAGTGATGTCAGTGGTATTGAGTGACATCACAGCACAGTGCTAAGGCTCCTGGGCCTGGACACAGCAGCGGCTGCAATATCTCAACGGAGAATACGTTTATATCTATGTGTGTGTGTGCGCGTATATATATATATATATATATATATATATATATATATATATATCTCACAGAAAAGAAAACGTCCGGCACTCGAGAAAATGCAGGTAAAACTTGTCAATGGCTTTATTCACACGCTTAGGCAGGACACAATCTGACGCGTTTCGCACCCTCAGGTGCTTAGTCGTAGATAGACATACACTCAATAATGCAGGTTAAAATACACATGAGTTTGGTCACATGACCACATGAATCTTAATTAAAAACAGTTGGTTACAAAACATGGCATTGGGAATCATGATCACATTTAATCGTTCGGAGAGAGTTCACACCAGGATGAAATCAATGCGGCTTTAAATTTCACATTACAAGTAACATTCAAATTTCAAACTTGAATAGTCCAAAGGCTAATCTACCAATACTACCGATATTCATATTGATTCAGGGGTGTATATTTAACCGCAATAACAATTTAAACTATATCTACACATAAGAATCCGAGATATTTTTATATATAAATCAATAACCTCATGGTGTGTATCACACTATGTGAACAACCCCCTATAATTTGCGACAATTTATTATATGTACCGATATTCATATTGGTTCAGAGGTACATATTTACCGAAATACACACTTTAAACTATATCTAAACATCAAAATCCGAGATATTTTTATATATAAATCGATAACCGCATGATGTGCATCACGCCGTGTGAACATCCCCCTATAATTTACAACAATTCGAAATTTATTATATGTGCACAAGAAACGAAGAATGTAAGTTAGACCGGGGACTAAACTTGCGTGATTAATAATAAATTGTATACATCCACCATATTTACTTATTCCATTTATGCACACGTTAACATTAAATCCAATCTTTTATTTAATCCTTGCGGGAATCTTGTTCCCAAGAGGAACATCCAATGTGCCTCTCTATTGTATAATTTCTTTCTGAGATCGCCTCCCCTAGGTCCTAAGGTGACTTTTTCTACTCCCAATACTCGTAAATGGGTAGTGTCTCCTGAATGGGACTCTCTAAAGTGACGTGACAGCATAGACATGTTTGTCAAACTACTTTTAGCATCCGTAATATGTTTCCTGAACCTCACTTTTAGTGAATTCCCCGAGCATCCTACATATTGCAAATTGCACGCAATGCATGTGGCTACATATATGATGGATTTAGTATTACAATTGATGTATTGATGTATATTGTATGTTCTGTTTGTTGTGCAAGACGTTACCGTATTTGAATTCACCATATGTGTACATGTGATGCATCTGGTATGACCACATTTGCGATTACCTATATTCCTCAACCAGTCCCGATCCTTTACATTTTCCTTTTGACTAATAAATAGACTGGGTGAGACTCTGGTTCCAATAGTGGGGCCTCTCCTAGACACAATAGAAATACCTTCTGATAATAAGTCTCTTAATATTGGGTCTGTTTCTAATACCGGAATATATCTATTTATTATTTTCTTAATCTGCCCAAATTGGGTGCTGTATGAGGTCACGAAAAATGGTGGTCTATCTTTACTCAAATTTACATTTTCATTTTCGATTATATTTTTGGCTGATTTGTCTCCAACCTTATGTGAGTCCCTTCTATTCTGATGCCTGCTAGAATAGGATACTAGTTCCTCGCGTCCCCGTCCTTCTATTCTTATTTCTGCTTTTTTTAATATTTTTTCACTATAACCCCTCTGTTCCAATCTAGTATGAAGTTCCTCTGCCGCAATTTTAAATTGTGTCTCACTAGAGCAGTTACGTTTTATTCTACATAATTCGCCATAGGGAATATTATCCAGGACATGTCGTGGATGGCAGGAGGAGGCTAACAAAATGGAGTTAGAGGCTGTATCTTTTCTATAGGGGCGAATTTCTATGCCATCACTCCCACTAATCAACGAAATGTCCAAAAAATTAATTGTATTTTTATCAAAATGTGAGGTAAACCCAAGGCTAGGACTGGGGGAACCTGTAACCGCTGATGTGAGTAATATGGACAAATATGGTCCGAGCAGAGATGCGAAAGCTCAAACAGTGTTTAATGATTTTGTAACAACCACGGTTAACGTGGTTCCCCCTGACATGCTTGCTATCACAAGACAGTTGGAGAATCTCATGATTAAAGAGACGAAGACCTGGTGGGATAACAAAACTCTCACTACATATTTAGAAAAGAACATTGTTCCAAGGGGTCTCAGACTGAAAAAAAGACCCATAAAAACATACTCACAGGGATTCATTACCAAATGGGACTCCGCATTGCTGGAATGTTCAGCCAAACTTATGACATATATTGTGGAGGAGGAATCCCTGGAATTAGCCAGTATGCAGCAAGAAATGGAGGGCCTTAGGACCCAGCTGGCTATGTACAAAGAGCACAAGGATTTTGCCAGCGTGGAACAAACAGCATTGGAGAAACTAGACAGTGTGGAAAACTCCATAATGGACATTAAAAAAAGTAAATTCCAAAGAGATATTCTGGACTACAACAAAGATCAAGTGTTCTCGTGGCATCTTAATAAAGGGGACAATCCAGACACACCGCGTTCTATTTTACGCACACCACGATCCAGATCCAAACGCAGAAATCATCCAAGGTCCCGATCTGCAAGGAAAGTGAGCTTTTCAGACCCTGAAAGTTCCCAAGAGGAAAACACAGGTGCACAATACTCATCAGCACAGCAACAGAAAAAGAAACTAACATCGATCGCCGCACCATCCAAAGAACTTGGAGCTGTTCCAAAAAACCGTCTGGGCCAGACCGACAGCTTAAAGGGTCAAAAACAAGGAGAGCTGGACGCAAACATAGAAGAAAGAAGATATCCCCTGCGCTCGCTACTGGTTCCGAGATAAATCCGGTAATGAACTTATCTGCATGCATCTTATCTGCTGACCAAATTACTGTACTTGGTAAAGGACTGAATTTTGTGCCGACAAGTAAGTTCGAACTTTTTAATACCATATTAGATGTTAATAAATTGGCAAGAGGACTCACTCTCAAAAGACATTTTCACAAGGGGGTTATGAGTCATGAGGAGGGAGAATCCTCAGGTATAGTTGTGGAAGGATCAGTAGCGAACGATGGTGATGAAATTAATGTTAATGTTACTAATTTCAAGGATCAAAATGTATTATTACAGCTTACCTGTTTGCAGAAAGAAAATGCAGTTGTCGATGATAGTAGGAATAATAACTACCGCTCGGCCAACCCTGGTTTCTATCCTGTTGCCTCCCGTTCGGAGGCGCTGGATAGATTCCAGGAGTTGGTCGAGCGGGACCTAGTGAAACTCAATGAACAGGTGTCTCGGAATAATGCTTATGACAATTTAAATAAAAATGAACGTATAGCATTGAAGGAATTATCTGAGAATAAATCTATCGTAATTCGTAATGCTGATAAAGGTGGAAATATTATTGTTCTGGATTCAGGGTTATACAAAAAACTCAATGAGGATATGTTATTAGACACATCAACTTACTGTAAATTAAGAAATGACCCTACTAAAACGTACCAAATGGAACTTAAGAAAATATTGGAAGAGGGTGTAGCACTGGGGGCAATTAACAAAAAACTGGAAGAATATCTGTTTGTAGAGAATCCAGTTACCCCAGTGTTCCACTCACTCCCCAAGGTACATAAAGGTGTATTTCCACCTCCCCTTCGGCCAATAGTTGCTGGCATTGGGTCGCTGGGTGAGCGCCTTGGAGAGTGGGTGGATCACCATCTCCAACCCCTGACTAAAATCACCCCCACGTTTACACAAGACACTAAGCATGTGATCAATATCTTAGAAAAAATCGTGTGGGATGAGCAGTTGTCATGGGCAACGTGTGATGTTATAGGCTTATATCCATGCATTCCCTGGTCTAAAGGCCTCGAGGCCCTGTCCATTCATATGGAAAAGTTCAGCACATACTCCCCTGGTCTGCGGGAATTTATCACCATCGCCACGGAGTTTTTGCTTAAACACAACTACTTCGTGTTCGATGGTGGTTTCTACCTGCAGACCAGGGGAGCATCAATGGGTGCCAAATATTCCCCGTCTTTTGCAAATATCTACATGTTTCACTGGGAGCAACTTTTTATTTTCAGTGACAAAAATCCATATCATGATAACATACACTGGATCAGTCGCTACATAGACGATTTATTGATAATTTGGAGGGGTACAGAGACACTATTTTCGGAATTTGTCAAGTATATTGGGAATAACAACCTAAATTTGGGGTTTACCTCACATTTTGATAAAAATACAATTAATTTTTTGGACATTTCGTTGATTAGTGGGAGTGATGGCATAGAAATTCGCCCCTATAGAAAAGATACAGCCTCTAACTCCATTTTGTTAGCCTCCTCCTGCCATCCACGACATGTCCTGGATAATATTCCCTATGGCGAATTATGTAGAATAAAACGTAACTGCTCTAGTGAGACACAATTTAAAATTGCGGCAGAGGAACTTCATACTAGATTGGAACAGAGGGGTTATAGTGAAAAAATATTAAAAAAAGCAGAAATAAGAATAGAAGGACGGGGACGCGAGGAACTAGTATCCTATTCTAGCAGGCATCAGAATAGAAGGGACTCACATAAGGTTGGAGACAAATCAGCCAAAAATATAATCGAAAATGAAAATGTAAATTTGAGTAAAGATAGACCACCATTTTTCGTGACCTCATACAGCACCCAATTTGGGCAGATTAAGAAAATAATAAATAGATATATTCCGGTATTAGAAACAGACCCAATATTAAGAGACTTATTATCAGAAGGTATTTCTATTGTGTCTAGGAGAGGCCCCACTATTGGAACCAGAGTCTCACCCAGTCTATTTATTAGTCAAAAGGAAAATGTAAAGGATCGGGACTGGTTGAGGAATATAGGTAATCGCAAATGTGGTCATACCAGATGCATCACATGTACACATATGGTGAATTCAAATACGGTAACGTCTTGCACAACAAACAGAACATACAATATACATCAATACATCAATTGTAATACTAAATCCATCATATATGTAGCCACATGCATTGCGTGCAATTTGCAATATGTAGGATGCTCGGGGAATTCACTAAAAGTGAGGTTCAGGAAACATATTACGGATGCTAAAAGTAGTTTGACAAACATGTCTATGCTGTCACGTCACTTTAGAGAGTCCCATTCAGGAGACACTACCCATTTACGAGTATTGGGAGTAGAAAAAGTCACCTTAGGACCTAGGGGAGGCGATCTCAGAAAGAAATTATACAATAGAGAGGCACATTGGATGTTCCTCTTGGGAACAAGATTCCCGCAAGGATTAAATAAAAGATTGGATTTAATGTTAACGTGTGCATAAATGGAATAAGTAAATATGGTGGATGTATACAATTTATTATTAATCACGCAAGTTTAGTCCCCGGTCTAACTTACATTCTTCGTTTCTTGTGCACATATAATAAATTTCGAATTGTTGTAAATTATAGGGGGATGTTCACACGGCGTGATGCACATCATGCGGTTATCGATTTATATATAAAAATATCTCGGATTTTGATGTTTAGATATAGTTTAAAGTGTGTATTTCGGTAAATATGTACCTCTGAACCAATATGAATATCGGTACATATAATAAATTGTCGCAAATTATAGGGGGTTGTTCACATAGTGTGATACACACCATGAGGTTATTGATTTATATATAAAAATATCTCGGATTCTTATGTGTAGATATAGTTTAAATTGTTATTGCGGTTAAATATACACCCCTGAATCAATATGAATATCGGTAGTATTGGTAGATTAGCCTTTGGACTATTCAAGTTTGAAATTTGAATGTTACTTGTAATGTGAAATTTAAAGCCGCATTGATTTCATCCTGGTGTGAACTCTCTCCGAACGATTAAATGTGATCATGATTCCCAATGCCATGTTTTGTAACCAACTGTTTTTAATTAAGATTCATGTGGTCATGTGACCAAACTCATGTGTATTTTAACCTGCATTATTGAGTGTATGTCTATCTACGACTAAGCACCTGAGGGTGCGAAACGCGTCAGATTGTGTCCTGCCTAAGCGTGTGAATAAAGCCATTGACAAGTTTTACCTGCATTTTCTCGAGTGCCGGACGTTTTCTTTTCTGTGAGAGTTCTACTAAGCCGGGAGCGGTACCGGTGTCCGCAGCACGAGATAGCGCAGCAAACACGAGAGTGGTGAGCAGCCTGACCCTATCTGCATATATATATATATATATATATATATATATATTTCTCCGCCGAAATCACTTTTAAACCCATTTCCACCTTTTTTTCCCTTCTCTTCCTCTTACTTTTTTTTCACGTTTTTTTACGTTTTTCTCCTTTTCGCCTCTTTTCTGGGCGTATTATTCTTCTTTTTCTTCTTTTTTTTCGTCTAATGCATACCCCATCAGTGCAGCAATGCTTATTCAATACCGCCAGCAGATGGAGACACTGGGGGATAATTTTCTAAGGATTTATACTGATTTTTCCTGTCTGAATTTGTCGCACAGAAAGTTGCAGGCCAAATATGTGTGACATTTCTGCGACTTTAGCTTCTAGAGCATTTTTACAACATTATACATAGGTGCTGAATACATAAAAAGCGACTGTTCAGCGACAGACAAGTCGCATCGGCTGAAAGTAGGCCAGAATGTCAGTCCATGTTGGAGCAGGTTTAGATACAGTCTAAAGCATAGATCTCAAAGTCTGTGCACAGAATTTAGCAAGGGCCTCGCACCTTCTGATGCATCAGGTAGGTGCACAATAGCATAGCCTAACCCTCTGTACTTTGGTCTATATTGATGCGGGACATAGACAGCCAGCTGATGACCAATCCATTAGTGCAATGGATGACTGGAAGCATTTGTCTTTGCCTTTGCAATACCACAGAAGCAATGCATGGTCAATGTACAGCAATGACACACCTGTGTGAACAGCCAGGAGACCCCCCCCCCCCCATGTTATGTTACATAGTTACATACTTAGTACGGTCGAAAAAAGACATATGTCCATCAAGTTCAACCAGGGAATTAAGGGGTAGGGGTGTGGCGCGATATTGGGGAAGGGATGAGATTTTATATTTCTTCATAAGCATTAATCTTATTTTGTCAATTAGGAACATTCAGCACCCACCCGCTATCAAGGCAGCTGCCTATCATGTCATGCCCTACCTGCACAGGTGTGCTGGCTACTCAAATGATCCAATTAAGGAGGCCATTTAGTCAGCAGCAGCAGAAGTCCTGTGCCTGGACGCTCCAACAGCGGCCAGACACAAGCAGAAGCAGAAGCAGCAGAAGCAGCAGCAGCACCACCTTTTGTTTTTTGGCTGCAGCAGCAGCAAGGCCCACAGGGCTGGCTAGCTGGCTAGCCAGCAAGCAGGTAGCAATGAAAGTAGGAATCTTTCTTTTTAACCCTGTAAGGGGGTGGTGCACTGTACCCGAAGATACTGCCATATCGGGTCAATGCATAGGGCGACGGAAGCAAGCTTCGAAATCGGCCCCCGTTCTCAAAAATCCATTTAATATATGGTCCCCAGATAGGGGACGTATCAGATATTAAACTGATAAGAACAGATACTACACTTGATCTTAGCCAAAAGGCCGAGAAGCGATAACCGTGAAAGGGGCGGGCCCAACAAGGTCCCCTTCATGGGCACTATCACTGCTTGCTGTCAGGGAGGCTGCCAGACAATTTTCCATGCACACTCTGGGCTGGGGGGCAGTCAACCACCAGTACACACAGCAGAACCTAAACCCATACCATTATTGCTAAGCAGCAAGACAGGGGCCCATTGCACTCCCACGGGGCCTTTTTAAATGCAATCCATAACCCGGATTTGCCAGGAACCCTTCTTACTCCTCCTACTTGCATGTGACACTGGGCTTAGGATCTGCATAGGAAACACACACACAAGCACACACCTACCTTTGTTGCCTGCAGATGCCTCCTTGGCTGTCCCCAAACGGTATCAAACCAACACCCACGGGAAGCTGTAAGCATAGAGGACATGCCTGCACCCCATTGGACTTACCTGTGTGGGTTAAATCCGGGTTATTTGACAACCTATGGCGGTGATGGTTCTGCTCAGGCAGAGCAGTGCTGATGCTCCTCATAAAGCTGTCGCTGCTGTGAAGGTTCTAGGTGACATCACAAATCCCTATGGTTACATACACAACAAAGCTGGGTTGTTGTTGTTTACACTCTGCAAGGCCTGTGGAAGTGAGTGACATCATAGCACTGTAGTTCTGAGGGTTCTAGATGGATGCAACAATCTCCTGTTGCTTCTATGAAGGCCGTAATAGACGACATCACCAAACAGCTCCATAGTCACATACACAGCAAAGGAGAGATGTTGTTTACACCTAGTGATGTCAGTGGTATTGAGTGACATCACAGCACAGTGCTAAGGCTCCTGGGCCTGGACACAGCAGCGGCTGCAATATCTCAACGGAGAATACGTTTATATCTATGTGTGTGTGTGCGCGTATATATATATATATATATATATATATATATATATATATATTTCTCCGCCGAAATCACTTTTAAACCCATTTCCACCTTTTTTTCCCTTCTCTTCCTCTTACTTTTTTTTCACGTTTTTTTACGTTTTTCTCCTTTTCGCCTCTTTTCTGGGCGTATTATTCTTCTTTTTCTTCTTTTTTTTCGTCTAATGCATACCCCATCAGTGCAGCAATGCTTATTCAATACCGCCAGCAGATGGAGACACTGGGGGATAATTTTCTAAGGATTTATACTGATTTTTCCTGTCTGAATTTGTCGCACAGAAAGTTGCAGGCCAAATATGTGTGACATTTCTGCGACTTTAGCTTCTAGAGCATTTTTACAACATTATACATAGGTGCTGAATACATAAAAAGCGACTGTTCAGCGACAGACAAGTCGCATCGGCTGAAAGTAGGCCAGAATGTCAGTCCATGTTGGAGCAGGTTTAGATACAGTCTAAAGCATAGATCTCAAAGTCTGTGCACAGAATTTAGCAAGGGCCTCGCACCTTCTGATGCATCAGGTAGGTGCACAATAGCATAGCCTAACCCTCTGTACTTTGGTCTATATTGATGCGGGACATAGACAGCCAGCTGATGACCAATCCATTAGTGCAATGGATGGCTGGAAGCATTTGTCTTTGCCTTTGCAATACCACAGAAGCAATGCATGGTCAATGTACAGCAATGACACACCTGTGTGAACAGCCAGGAGACCCCCCCCCCCCCCCATGTTATGTTACATAGTTACATACTTAGTACGGTCGAAAAAAGACATATGTCCATCAAGTTCAACCAGGGAATTAAGGGGTAGGGGTGTGGCGCGATATTGGGGAAGGGATGAGATTTTATATTTCTTCATAAGCATTAATCTTATTTTGTCAATTAGGAACATTCAGCACCCACCCGCTATCAAGGCAGCTGCCTATCATGTCATGCCCTACCTGCACAGGTGTGCTGGCTACTCAAATGATCCAATTAAGGAGGCCATTTAGTCAGCAGCAGCAGAAGTCCTGTGCCTGGACGCTCCAACAGGGGCCAGACACAAGCAGAAGCAGAAGCAGCAGAAGCAGCAGCAGCACCACCTTTTGTTTTTTGGCTGCAGCAGCAGCAGCAAGGCCCACAGGGCTGGCTAGCTGGCTAGCCAGCAAGCAGGTAGCAATGAAAGTAGGAATCTTTCTTTTTAACCCTGTAAGGGGGTGGTGCACTGTACCCGAAGATACTGCCATATCGGGTCAATGCATAGGGCGACGGAAGCAAGCTTCGAAATCGGCCCCCGTTCTCAAAAATCCATTTAATATATGGTCCCCAGATAGGGGACGTATCAGATATTAAACTGATAAGAACAGATACTACACTTGATCTTAGCCAAAAGGCCGAGAAGCGATAACCGTGAAAGGGGCGGGCCCAACAAGGTCCCCTTCATGGGCACTATCACTGCTTGCTGTCAGGGAGGCTGCCAGACAATTTTCCATGCACACTCTGGGCTGGGGGGCAGTCAACCACCAGTACACACAGCAGAACCTAAACCCATACCATTATTGCTAAGCAGCAAGACAGGGGCCCATTGCACTCCCACGGGGCCTTTTTAAATGCAATCCATAACCCGGATTTGCCAGGAACCCTTCTTACTCCTCCTACTTGCATGTGACACTGGGCTTAGGATCTGCATAGGAAACACACACACAAGCACACACCTACCTTTGTTGCCTGCAGATGCCTCCTTGGCTGTCCCCAAACGGTATCAAACCAACACCCACGGGAAGCTGTAAGCATAGAGGACATGCCTGCACCCCATTGGACTTACCTGTGTGGGTTAAATCCGGGTTATTTGACAACCTATGGCGGTGATGGTTCTGCTCAGGCAGAGCAGTGCTGATGCTCCTCATAAAGCTGTCGCTGCTGTGAAGGTTCTAGGTGACATCACAAATCCCTATGGTTACATACACAACAAAGCTGGGTTGTTGTTGTTTACACTCTGCAAGGCCTGTGGAAGTGAGTGACATCATAGCACTGTAGTTCTGAGGGTTCTAGATGGATGCAACAATCTCCTGTTGCTTCTATGAAGGCCGTAATAGACGACATCACCAAACAGCTCCATAGTCACATACACAGCAAAGGAGAGATGTTGTTTACACCTAGTGATGTCAGTGGTATTGAGTGACATCACAGCACAGTGCTAAGGCTCCTGGGCCTGGACACAGCAGCGGCTGCAATATCTCAACGGAGAATACGTTTATATATATGTGTGTGTGTGCGCGTATATATATATATATATATATATATATATATATATATATTTCTCCGCCGAAATCACTTTTAAACCCATTTCCACCTTTTTTTCCCTTCTCTTCCTCTTACTTTTTTTTCACGTTTTTTTACGTTTTTCTCCTTTTCGCCTCTTTTCTGGGCGTATTATTCTTCTTTTTCTTCTTTTTTTTCGTCTAATGCATACCCCATCAGTGCAGCAATGCTTATTCAATACCGCCAGCAGATGGAGACACTGGGGGATAATTTTCTAAGGATTTATACTGATTTTTCCTGTCTGAATTTGTCGCACAGAAAGTTGCAGGCCAAATATGTGTGACATTTCTGCGACTTTAGCTTCTAGAGCATTTTTACAACATTATACATAGGTGCTGAATACATAAAAAGCGACTGTTCAGCGACAGACAAGTCGCATCGGCTGAAAGTAGGCCAGAATGTCAGTCCATGTTGGAGCAGGTTTAGATACAGTCTAAAGCATAGATCTCAAAGTCTGTGCACAGAATTTAGCAAGGGCCTCGCACCTTCTGATGCATCAGGTAGGTGCACAATAGCATAGCCTAACCCTCTGTACTTTGGTCTATATTGATGCGGGACATAGACAGCCAGCTGATGACCAATCCATTAGTGCAATGGATGGCTGGAAGCATTTGTCTTTGCCTTTGCAATACCACAGAAGCAATGCATGGTCAATGTACAGCAATGACACACCTGTGTGAACAGCCAGGAGACCCCCCCCCCCCCCCCCCATGTTATGTTACATAGTTACATAGTTAGTACGGTCGAAAAAAGACATATGTCCATCAAGTTCAACCAGGGAATTAAGGGGTAGGGGTGTGGCGCGATATTGGGGAAGGGATGAGATTTTATATTTCTTCATAAGCATTAATCTTATTTTGTCAATTAGGAACATTCAGCACCCACCCGCTATCAAGGCAGCTGCCTATCATGTCATGCCCTACCTGCACAGGTGTGCTGGCTACTCAAATGATCCAATTAAGGAGGCCATTTAGTCAGCAGCAGCAGAAGTCCTGTGCCTGGACGCTCCAACAGGGGCCAGACACAAGCAGAAGCAGAAGCAGCAGAAGCAGCAGCAGCACCACCTTTTGTTTTTTGGCTGCAGCAGCAGCAAGGCCCACAGGGCTGGCTAGCTGGCTAGCCAGCAAGCAGGTAGCAATGAAAGTAGGAATCTTTCTTTTTAACCCTGTAAGGGGGTGGTGCACTGTACCCGAAGATACTGCCATATCGGGTCAATGCATAGGGCGACGGAAGCAAGCTTCGAAATCGGCCCCCGTTCTCAAAAATCCATTTAATATATGGTCCCCAGATAGGGGACGTATCAGATATTAAACTGATAAGAACAGATACTACACTTGATCTTAGCCAAAAGGCCGAGAAGCGATAACCGTGAAAGGGGCGGGCCCAACAAGGTCCCCTTCATGGGCACTATCACTGCTTGCTGTCAGGGAGGCTGCCAGACAATTTTCCATGCACACTCTGGGCTGGGGGGCAGTCAACCACCAGTACACACAGCAGAACCTAAACCCATACCATTATTGCTAAGCAGCAAGACAGGGGCCCATTGCACTCCCACGGGGCCTTTTTAAATGCAATCCATAACCCGGATTTGCCAGGAACCCTTCTTACTCCTCCTACTTGCATGTGACACTGGGCTTAGGATCTGCATAGGAAACACACACACAAGCACACACCTACCTTTGTTGCCTGCAGATGCCTCCTTGGCTGTCCCCAAACGGTATCAAACCAACACCCACGGGAAGCTGTAAGCATAGAGGACATGCCTGCACCCCATTGGACTTACCTGTGTGGGTTAAATCCGGGTTATTTGACAACCTATGGCGGTGATGGTTCTGCTCAGGCAGAGCAGTGCTGATGCTCCTCATAAAGCTGTCGCTGCTGTGAAGGTTCTAGGTGACATCACAAATCCCTATGGTTACATACACAACAAAGCTGGGTTGTTGTTGTTTACACTCTGCAAGGCCTGTGGAAGTGAGTGACATCATAGCACTGTAGTTCTGAGGGTTCTAGATGGATGCAACAATCTCCTGTTGCTTCTATGAAGGCCGTAATAGACGACATCACCAAACAGCTCCATAGTCACATACACAGCAAAGGAGAGATGTTGTTTACACCTAGTGATGTCAGTGGTATTGAGTGACATCACAGCACAGTGCTAAGGCTCCTGGGCCTGGACACAGCAGCGGCTGCAATATCTCAACGGAGAATACGTTTATATCTATGTGTGTGTGTGCGCGTATATATATATATATATATATATATATATATATATATATATATTTCTCCGCCGAAATCACTTTTAAACCCATTTCCACCTTTTTTTCCCTTCTCTTCCTCTTACTTTTTTTTCACGTTTTTTTACGTTTTTCTCCTTTTCGCCTCTTTTCTGGGCGTATTATTCTTCTTTTTCTTCTTTTTTTTCGTCTAATGCATACCCCATCAGTGCAGCAATGCTTATTCAATACCGCCAGCAGATGGAGACACTGGGGGATAATTTTCTAAGGATTTATACTGATTTTTCCTGTCTGAATTTGTCGCACAGAAAGTTGCAGGCCAAATATGTGTGACATTTCTGCGACTTTAGCTTCTAGAGCATTTTTACAACATTATACATAGGTGCTGAATACATAAAAAGCGACTGTTCAGCGACAGACAAGTCGCATCGGCTGAAAGTAGGCCAGAATGTCAGTCCATGTTGGAGCAGGTTTAGATACAGTCTAAAGCATAGATCTCAAAGTCTGTGCACAGAATTTAGCAAGGGCCTCGCACCTTCTGATGCATCAGGTAGGTGCACAATAGCATAGCCTAACCCTCTGTACTTTGGTCTATATTGATGCGGGACATAGACAGCCAGCTGATGACCAATCCATTAGTGCAATGGATGGCTGGAAGCATTTGTCTTTGCCTTTGCAATACCACAGAAGCAATGCATGGTCAATGTACAGCAATGACACACCTGTGTGAACAGCCAGGAGACCCCCCCCCCCCCCCATGTTATGTTACATAGTTACATACTTAGTACGGTCGAAAAAAGACATATGTCCATCAAGTTCAACCAGGGAATTAAGGGGTAGGGGTGTGGCGCGATATTGGGGAAGGGATGAGATTTTATATTTCTTCATAAGCATTAATCTTATTTTGTCAATTAGGAACATTCAGCACCCACCCGCTATCAAGGCAGCTGCCTATCATGTCATGCCCTACCTGCACAGGTGTGCTGGCTACTCAAATGATCCAATTAAGGAGGCCATTTAGTCAGCAGCAGCAGAAGTCCTGTGCCTGGACGCTCCAACAGGGGCCAGACACAAGCAGAAGCAGAAGCAGCAGAAGCAGCAGCAGCACCACCTTTTGTTTTTTGGCTGCAGCAGCAGCAAGGCCCACAGGGCTGGCTAGCTGGCTAGCCAGCAAGCAGGTAGCAATGAAAGTAGGAATCTTTCTTTTTAACCCTGTAAGGGGGTGGTGCACTGTACCCGAAGATACTGCCATATCGGGTCAATGCATAGGGCGACGGAAGCAAGCTTCGAAATCGGCCCCCGTTCTCAAAAATCCATTTAATATATGGTCCCCAGATAGGGGACGTATCAGATATTAAACTGATAAGAACAGATACTACACTTGATCTTAGCCAAAAGGCCGAGAAGCGATAACCGTGAAAGGGGCGGGCCCAACAAGGTCCCCTTCATGGGCACTATCACTGCTTGCTGTCAGGGAGGCTGCCAGACAATTTTCCATGCACACTCTGGGCTGGGGGGCAGTCAACCACCAGTACACACAGCAGAACCTAAACCCATACCATTATTGCTAAGCAGCAAGACAGGGGCCCATTGCACTCCCACGGGGCCTTTTTAAATGCAATCCATAACCCGGATTTGCCAGGAACCCTTCTTACTCCTCCTACTTGCATGTGACACTGGGCTTAGGATCTGCATAGGAAACACACACACAAGCACACACCTACCTTTGTTGCCTGCAGATGCCTCCTTGGCTGTCCCCAAACGGTATCAAACCAACACCCACGGGAAGCTGTAAGCATAGAGGACATGCCTGCACCCCATTGGACTTACCTGTGTGGGTTAAATCCGGGTTATTTGACAACCTATGGCGGTGATGGTTCTGCTCAGGCAGAGCAGTGCTGATGCTCCTCATAAAGCTGTCGCTGCTGTGAAGGTTCTAGGTGACATCACAAATCCCTATGGTTACATACACAACAAAGCTGGGTTGTTGTTGTTTACACTCTGCAAGGCCTGTGGAAGTGAGTGACATCATAGCACTGTAGTTCTGAGGGTTCTAGATGGATGCAACAATCTCCTGTTGCTTCTATGAAGGCCGTAATAGACGACATCACCAAACAGCTCCATAGTCACATACACAGCAAAGGAGAGATGTTGTTTACACCTAGTGATGTCAGTGGTATTGAGTGACATCACAGCACAGTGCTAAGGCTCCTGGGCCTGGACACAGCAGCGGCTGCAATATCTCAACGGAGAATACGTTTATATCTATGTGTGTGTGTGCGCGTATATATATATATATATATATATATATATATATATATATTTCTCCGCCGAAATCACTTTTAAACCCATTTCCACCTTTTTTTCCCTTCTCTTCCTCTTACTTTTTTTTCACGTTTTTTTACGTTTTTCTCCTTTTCGCCTCTTTTCTGGGCGTATTATTCTTCTTTTTCTTCTTTTTTTTCGTCTAATGCATACCCCATCAGTGCAGCAATGCTTATTCAATACCGCCAGCAGATGGAGACACTGGGGGATAATTTTCTAAGGATTTATACTGATTTTTCCTGTCTGAATTTGTCGCACAGAAAGTTGCAGGCCAAATCTGTGTGACATTTCTGCGACTTTAGCTTCTAGAGCATTTTTACAACATTATACATAGGTGCTGAATACATAAAAAGCGACTGTTCAGCGACAGACAAGTCGCATCGGCTGAAAGTAGGCCAGAATGTCAGTCCATGTTGGAGCAGGTTTAGATACAGTCTAAAGCATAGATCTCAAAGTCTGTGCACAGAATTTAGCAAGGGCCTCGCACCTTCTGATGCATCAGGTAGGTGCACAATAGCATAGCCTAACCCTCTGTACTTTGGTCTATATTGATGCGGGACATAGACAGCCAGCTGATGACCAATCCATTAGTGCAATGGATGGCTGGAAGCATTTGTCTTTGCCTTTGCAATACCACAGAAGCAATGCATGGTCAATGTACAGCAATGACACACCTGTGTGAACAGCCAGGAGACCCCCCCCCCCCATGTTATGTTACATAGTTACATACTTAGTACGGTCGAAAAAAGACATATGTCCATCAAGTTCAACCAGGGAATTAAGGGGTAGGGGTGTGGCGCGATATTGGGGAAGGGATGAGATTTTATATTTCTTCATAAGCATTAATCTTATTTTGTCAATTAGGAACATTCAGCACCCACCCGCTATCAAGGCAGCTGCCTATCATGTCATGCCCTACCTGCACAGGTGTGCTGGCTACTCAAATGATCCAATTAAGGAGGCCATTTAGTCAGCAGCAGCAGAAGTCCTGTGCCTGGACGCTCCAACAGCGGCCAGACACAAGCAGAAGCAGAAGCAGCAGAAGCAGCAGCAGCACCACCTTTTGTTTTTTGGCTGCAGCAGCAGCAAGGCCCACAGGGCTGGCTAGCTGGCTAGCCAGCAAGCAGGTAGCAATGAAAGTAGGAATCTTTCTTTTTAACCCTGTAAGGGGGTGGTGCACTGTACCCGAAGATACTGCCATATCGGGTCAATGCATAGGGCGACGGAAGCAAGCTTCGAAATCGGCCCCCGTTCTCAAAAATCCATTTAATATATGGTCCCCAGATAGGGGACGTATCAGATATTAAACTGATAAGAACAGATACTACACTTGATCTTAGCCAAAAGGCCGAGAAGCGATAACCGTGAAAGGGGCGGGCCCAACAAGGTCCCCTTCATGGGCACTATCACTGCTTGCTGTCAGGGAGGCTGCCAGACAATTTTCCATGCACACTCTGGGCTGGGGGGCAGTCAACCACCAGTACACACAGCAGAACCTAAACCCATACCATTATTGCTAAGCAGCAAGACAGGGGCCCATTGCACTCCCACGGGTCCTTTTTAAATGCAATCCATAACCCGGATTTGCCAGGAACCCTTCTTACTCCTCCTACTTGCATGTGACACTGGGCTTAGGATCTGCATAGGAAACACACACACAAGCACACACCTACCTTTGTTGCCTGCAGATGCCTCCTTGGCTGTCCCCAAACGGTATCAAACCAACACCCACGGGAAGCTGTAAGCATAGAGGACATGCCTGCACCCCATTGGACTTACCTGTGTGGGTTAAATCCGGGTTATTTGACAACCTATGGCGGTGATGGTTCTGCTCAGGCAGAGCAGTGCTGATGCTCCTCATAAAGCTGTCGCTGCTGTGAAGGTTCTAGGTGACATCACAAATCCCTATGGTTACATACACAACAAAGCTGGGTTGTTGTTGTTTACACTCTGCAAGGCCTGTGGAAGTGAGTGACATCATAGCACTGTAGTTCTGAGGGTTCTAGATGGATGCAACAATCTCCTGTTGCTTCTATGAAGGCCGTAATAGACGACATCACCAAACAGCTCCATAGTCACATACACAGCAAAGGAGAGATGTTGTTTACACCTAGTGATGTCAGTGGTATTGAGTGACATCACAGCACAGTGCTAAGGCTCCTGGGCCTGGACACAGCAGCGGCTGCAATATCTCAACGGAGAATACGTTTATATCTATGTGTGTGTGTGCGCGTATATATATATATATATATATATATATATATATATATATATATATATTTCTCCGCCGAAATCACTTTTAAACCCATTTCCACCTTTTTTTCCCTTCTCTTCCTCTTACTTTTTTTTCACGTTTTTTTACGTTTTTCTCCTTTTCGCCTCTTTTCTGGGCGTATTATTCTTCTTTTTCTTCTTTTTTTTCGTCTAATGCATACCCCATCAGTGCAGCAATGCTTATTCAATACCGCCAGCAGATGGAGACACTGGGGGATAATTTTCTAAGGATTTATACTGATTTTTCCTGTCTGAATTTGTCGCACAGAAAGTTGCAGGCCAAATATGTGTGACATTTCTGCGACTTTAGCTTCTAGAGCATTTTTACAACATTATACATAGGTGCTGAATACATAAAAAGCGACTGTTCAGCGACAGACAAGTCGCATCGGCTGAAAGTAGGCCAGAATGTCAGTCCATGTTGGAGCAGGTTTAGATACAGTCTAAAGCATAGATCTCAAAGTCTGTGCACAGAATTTAGCAAGGGCCTCGCACCTTCTGATGCATCAGGTAGGTGCACAATAGCATAGCCTAACCCTCTGTACTTTGGTCTATATTGATGCGGGACATAGACAGCCAGCTGATGACCAATCCATTAGTGCAATGGATGGCTGGAAGCATTTGTCTTTGCCTTTGCAATACCACAGAAGCAATGCATGGTCAATGTACAGCAATGACACACCTGTGTGAACAGCCAGGAGACCCCCCCCCCCCCCATGTTATGTTACATAGTTACATACTTAGTACGGTCGAAAAAAGACATATGTCCATCAAGTTCAACCAGGGAATTAAGGGGTAGGGGTGTGGCGCGATATTGGGGAAGGGATGAGATTTTATATTTCTTCATAAGCATTAATCTTATTTTGTCAATTAGGAACATTCAGCACCCACCCGCTATCAAGGCAGCTGCCTATCATGTCATGCCCTACCTGCACAGGTGTGCTGGCTACTCAAATGATCCAATTAAGGAGGCCATTTAGTCAGCAGCAGCAGAAGTCCTGTGCCTGGACGCTCCAACAGGGGCCAGACACAAGCAGAAGCAGAAGCAGCAGAAGCAGCAGCAGCACCACCTTTTGTTTTTTGGCTGCAGCAGCAGCAAGGCCCACAGGGCTGGCTAGCTGGCTAGCCAGCAAGCAGGTAGCAATGAAAGTAGGAATCTTTCTTTTTAACCCTGTAAGGGGGTGGTGCACTGTACCCGAAGATACTGCCATATCGGGTCAATGCATAGGGCGACGGAAGCAAGCTTCGAAATCGGCCCCCGTTCTCAAAAATCCATTTAATATATGGTCCCCAGATAGGGGACGTATCAGATATTAAACTGATAAGAACAGATACTACACTTGATCTTAGCCAAAAGGCCGAGAAGCGATAACCGTGAAAGGGGCGGGCCCAACAAGGTCCCCTTCATGGGCACTATCACTGCTTGCTGTCAGGGAGGCTGCCAGACAATTTTCCATGCACACTCTGGGCTGGGGGGCAGTCAACCACCAGTACACACAGCAGAACCTAAACCCATACCATTATTGCTAAGCAGCAAGACAGGGGCCCATTGCACTCCCACGGGGCCTTTTTAAATGCAATCCATAACCCGGATTTGCCAGGAACCCTTCTTACTCCTCCTACTTGCATGTGACACTGGGCTTAGGATCTGCATAGGAAACACACACACAAGCACACACCTACCTTTGTTGCCTGCAGATGCCTCCTTGGCTGTCCCCAAACGGTATCAAACCAACACCCACGGGAAGCTGTAAGCATAGAGGACATGCCTGCACCCCATTGGACTTACCTGTGTGGGTTAAATCCGGGTTATTTGACAACCTATGGCGGTGATGGTTCTGCTCAGGCAGAGCAGTGCTGATGCTCCTCATAAAGCTGTCGCTGCTGTGAAGGTTCTAGGTGACATCACAAATCCCTATGGTTACATACACAACAAAGCTGGGTTGTTGTTGTTTACACTCTGCAAGGCCTGTGGAAGTGAGTGACATCATAGCACTGTAGTTCTGAGGGTTCTAGATGGATGCAACAATCTCCTGTTGCTTCTATGAAGGCCGTAATAGACGACATCACCAAACAGCTCCATAGTCACATACACAGCAAAGGAGAGATGTTGTTTACACCTAGTGATGTCAGTGGTATTGAGTGACATCACAGCACAGTGCTAAGGCTCCTGGGCCTGGACACAGCAGCGGCTGCAATATCTCAACGGAGAATACGTTTATATCTATGTGTGTGTGTGCGCGTATATATATATATATATATATATATATATATATATATATATATTTCTCCGCCGAAATCACTTTTAAACCCATTTCCACCTTTTTTTCCCTTCTCTTCCTCTTACTTTTTTTTCACGTTTTTTTTACGTTTTTCTCCTTTTCGCCTCTTTTCTGGGCGTATTATTCTTCTTTTTCTTCTTTTTTTTCGTCTAATGCATACCCCATCAGTGCAGCAATGCTTATTCAATACCGCCAGCAGATGGAGACACTGGGGGATAATTTTCTAAGGATTTATACTGATTTTTCCTGTCTGAATTTGTCGCACAGAAAGTTGCAGGCCAAATATGTGTGACATTTCTGCGACTTTAGCTTCTAGAGCATTTTTACAACATTATACATAGGTGCTGAATACATAAAAAGCGACTGTTCAGCGACAGACAAGTCGCATCGGCTGAAAGTAGGCCAGAATGTCAGTCCATGTTGGAGCAGGTTTAGATACAGTCTAAAGCATAGATCTCAAAGTCTGTGCACAGAATTTAGCAAGGGCCTCGCACCTTCTGATGCATCAGGTAGGTGCACAATAGCATAGCCTAACCCTCTGTACTTTGGTCTTTATTGATGCGGGACATAGACAGCCAGCTGATGACCAATCCATTAGTGCAATGGATGGCTGGAAGCATTTGTCTTTGCCTTTGCAATACCACAGAAGCAATGCATGGTCAATGTACAGCAATGACACACCTGTGTGAACAGCCAGGAGACCCCCCCCCCCCCATGTTATGTTACATAGTTACATACTTAGTACGGTCGAAAAAAGACATATGTCCATCAAGTTCAACCAGGGAATTAAGGGGTAGGGGTGTGGCGCGATATTGGGGAAGGGATGAGATTTTATATTTCTTCATAAGCATTAATCTTATTTTGTCAATTAGGAACATTCAGCACCCACCCGCTATCAAGACAGCTGCCTATCATGTCATGCCCTACCTGCACAGGTGTGCTGGCTACTCAAATGATCCAATTAAGGAGGCCATTTAGTCAGCAGCAGCAGAAGTCCTGTGCCTGGACGCTCCAACAGGGGCCAGACACAAGCAGAAGCAGAAGCAGCAGAAGCAGCAGCAGCACCACCTTTTGTTTTTTGGCTGCAGCAGCAGCAAGGCCCACAGGGCTGGCTAGCTGGCTAGCCAGCAAGCAGGTAGCAATGAAAGTAGGAATCTTTCTTTTTAACCCTGTAAGGGGGTGGTGCACTGTACCCGAAGATACTGCCATATCGGGTCAATGCATAGGGCGACGGAAGCAAGCTTCGAAATCGGCCCCCGTTCTCAAAAATCCATTTAATATATGGTCCCCAGATAGGGGACGTATCAGATATTAAACTGATAAGAACAGATACTACACTTGATCTTAGCCAAAAGGCCGAGAAGCGATAACCGTGAAAGGGGCGGGCCCAACAAGGTCCCCTTCATGGGCACTATCACTGCTTGCTGTCAGGAGGCTGCCAGACAATTTTCCATGCACACTCTGGGCTGGGGGGCAGTCAACCACCAGTACACACAGCAGAACCTAAACCCATACCATTATTGCTAAGCAGCAAGACAGGGGCCCATTGCACTCCCACGGGGCCTTTTTAAATGCAATCCATAACCCGGATTTGCCAGGAACCCTTCTTACTCCTCCTACTTGCATGTGACACTGGGCTTAGGATCTGCATAGGAAACACACACACAAGCACACACCTACCTTTGTTGTCTGCAGATGCCTCCTTGGCTGTCCCCAAACGGTATTAAACCAACACCCACGGGAAGCTGTAAGCATAGAGGACATGCCTGCACCCCATTGGACTTACCTGTGTGGGTTAAATCCGGGTTATTTGACAACCTATGGCGGTGATGGTTCTGCTCAGGCAGAGCAGTGCTGATGCTCCTCATAAAGCTGTCGCTGCTGTGAAGGTTCTAGGTGACATCACAAATCCCTATGGTTACATACACAACAAAGCTGGGTTGTTGTTGTTTACACTCTGCAAGGCCTGTGGAAGTGAGTGACATCATAGCACTGTAGTTCTGAGGGTTCTAGATGGATGCAACAATCTCCTGTTGCTTCTATGAAGGCCGTAATAGACGACATCACCAAACAGCTCCATAGTCACATACACAGCAAAGGAGAGATGTTGTTTACACCTAGTGATGTCAGTGGTATTGAGTGACATCACAGCACAGTGCTAAGGCTCCTGGGCCTGGACACAGCAGCGGCTGCAATATCTCAACGGAGAATACGTTTATATCTATGTGTGTGTGTGCGCGTATATATATATATATATATATATATATATATATATATATATATATATATTTCTCCGCCGAAATCACTTTTAAACCCATTTCCACCTTTTTTTCCCTTCTCTTCCTCTTACTTTTTTTTCACGTTTTTTTACGTTTTTCTCCTTTTCGCCTCTTTTCTGGGCGTATTATTCTTCTTTTTCTTCTTTTTTTTCGTCTAATGCATACCCCATCAGTGCAGCAATGCTTATTCAATACCGCCAGCAGATGGAGACACTGGGGGATAATTTTCTAAGGATTTATACTGATTTTTCCTGTCTGAATTTGTCGCACAGAAAGTTGCAGGCCAAATATGTGTGACATTTCTGCGACTTTAGCTTCTAGAGCATTTTTACAACATTATACATAGGTGCTGAATACATAAAAAGCGACTGTTCAGCGACAGACAAGTCGCATCGGCTGAAAGTAGGCCAGAATGTCAGTCCATGTTGGAGCAGGTTTAGATACAGTCTAAAGCATAGATCTCAAAGTCTGTGCACAGAATTTAGCAAGGGCCTCGCACCTTCTGATGCATCAGGTAGGTGCACAATAGCATAGCCTAACCCTCTGTACTTTGGTCTATATTGATGCGGGACATAGACAGCCAGCTGATGACCAATCCATTAGTGCAATGGATGGCTGGAAGCATTTGTCTTTGCCTTTGCAATACCACAGAAGCAATGCATGGTCAATGTACAGCAATGACACACCTGTGTGAACAGCCAGGAGACCCCCCCCCCCCCCCCATGTTATGTTACATAGTTACATAGTTAGTACGGTCGAAAAAAGACATATGTCCATCAAGTTCAACCAGGGAATTAAGGGGTAGGGGTGTGGCGCGATATTGGGGAAGGGATGAGATTTTATATTTCTTCATAAGCATTAATCTTATTTTGTCAATTAGGAACATTCAGCACCCACCCGCTATCAAGGCAGCTGCCTATCATGTCATGCCCTACCTGCACAGGTGTGCTGGCTACTCAAATGATCCAATTAAGGAGGCCATTTAGTCAGCAGCAGCAGAAGTCCTGTGCCTGGACGCTCCAACAGGGGCCAGACACAAGCAGAAGCAGAAGCAGCAGAAGCAGCAGCAGCACCACCTTTTGTTTTTTGGCTGCAGCAGCAGCAAGGCCCACAGGGCTGGCTAGCTGGCTAGCCAGCAAGCAGGTAGCAATGAAAGTAGGAATCTTTCTTTTTAACCCTGTAAGGGGGTGGTGCACTGTACCCGAAGATACTGCCATATCGGGTCAATGCATAGGGCGACGGAAGCAAGCTTCGAAATCGGCCCCCGTTCTCAAAAATCCATTTAATATATGGTCCCCAGATAGGGGACGTATCAGATATTAAACTGATAAGAACAGATACTACACTTGATCTTAGCCAAAAGGCCGAGAAGCGATAACCGTGAAAGGGGCGGGCCCAACAAGGTCCCCTTCATGGGCACTATCACTGCTTGCTGTCAGGGAGGCTGCCAGACAATTTTCCATGCACACTCTGGGCTGGGGGGCAGTCAACCACCAGTACACACAGCAGAACCTAAACCCATACCATTATTGCTAAGCAGCAAGACAGGGGCCCATTGCACTCCCACGGGGCCTTTTTAAATGCAATCCATAACCCGGATTTGCCAGGAACCCTTCTTACTCCTCCTACTTGCATGTGACACTGGGCTTAGGATCTGCATAGGAAACACACACACAAGCACACACCTACCTTTGTTGCCTGCAGATGCCTCCTTGGCTGTCCCCAAACGGTATCAAACCAACACCCACGGGAAGCTGTAAGCATAGAGGACATGCCTGCACCCCATTGGACTTACCTGTGTGGGTTAAATCCGGGTTATTTGACAACCTATGGCGGTGATGGTTCTGCTCAGGCAGAGCAGTGCTGATGCTCCTCATAAAGCTGTCGCTGCTGTGAAGGTTCTAGGTGACATCACAAATCCCTATGGTTACATACACAACAAAGCTGGGTTGTTGTTGTTTACACTCTGCAAGGCCTGTGGAAGTGAGTGACATCATAGCACTGTAGTTCTGAGGGTTCTAGATGGATGCAACAATCTCCTGTTGCTTCTATGAAGGCCGTAATAGACGACATCACCAAACAGCTCCATAGTCACATACACAGCAAAGGAGAGATGTTGTTTACACCTAGTGATGTCAGTGGTATTGAGTGACATCACAGCACAGTGCTAAGGCTCCTGGGCCTGGACACAGCAGCGGCTGCAATATCTCAACGGAGAATACGTTTATATCTATGTGTGTGTGTGCGCGTATATATATATATATATATATATATATATATATATTTCTCCGCCGAAATCACTTTTAAACCCATTTCCACCTTTTTTTCCCTTCTCTTCCTCTTACTTTTTTTTCACGTTTTTTTACGTTTTTCTCCTTTTCGCCTCTTTTCTGGGCGTATTATTCTTCTTTTTCTTCTTTTTTTTCGTCTAATGCATACCCCATCAGTGCAGCAATGCTTATTCAATACCGCCAGCAGATGGAGACACTGGGGGATAATTTTCTAAGGATTTATACTGATTTTTCCTGTCTGAATTTGTCGCACAGAAAGTTGCAGGCCAAATATGTGTGACATTTCTGCGACTTTAGCTTCTAGAGCATTTTTACAACATTATACATAGGTGCTGAATACATAAAAAGCGACTGTTCAGCGACAGACAAGTCGCATCGGCTGAAAGTAGGCCAGAATGTCAGTCCATGTTGGAGCAGGTTTAGATACAGTCTAAAGCATAGATCTCAAAGTCTGTGCACAGAATTTAGCAAGGGCCTCGCACCTTCTGATGCATCAGGTAGGTGCACAATAGCATAGCCTAACCCTCTGTACTTTGGTCTTTATTGATGCGGGACATAGACAGCCAGCTGATGACCAATCCATTAGTGCAATGGATGGCTGGAAGCATTTGTCTTTGCCTTTGCAATACCACAGAAGCAATGCATGGTCAATGTACAGCAATGACACACCTGTGTGAACAGCCAGGAGACCCCCCCCCCCCCATGTTATGTTACATAGTTACATACTTAGTACGGTCGAAAAAAGACATATGTCCATCAAGTTCAACCAGGGAATTAAGGGGTAGGGGTGTGGCGCGATATTGGGGAAGGGATGAGATTTTATATTTCTTCATAAGCATTAATCTTATTTTGTCAATTAGGAACATTCAGCACCCACCCGCTATCAAGGCAGCTGCCTATCATGTCATGCCCTACCTGCACAGGTGTGCTGGCTACTCAAATGATCCAATTAAGGAGGCCATTTAGTCAGCAGCAGCAGAAGTCCTGTGCCTGGACGCTCCAACAGCGGCCAGACACAAGCAGAAGCAGTAGAAGCAGCAGCAGCAGCACCACCTTTTGTTTTTTGGCTGCAGCAGCAGCAAGGCCCACAGGGCTGGCTAGCTGGCTAGCCAGCAAGCAGGTAGCAATGAAAGTAGGAATCTTTCTTTTTAACCCTGTAAGGGGGTGGTGCACTGTACCCGAAGATACTGCCATATCGGGTCAATGCATAGGGCGACGGAAGCAAGCTTCGAAATCGGCCCCCGTTCTCAAAAATCCATTTAATATATGGTCCCCAGATAGGGGACGTATCAGATATTAAACTGATAAGAACAGATACTACACTTGATCTTAGCCAAAAGGCCGAGAAGCGATAACCGTGAAAGGGGCGGGCCCAACAAGGTCCCCTTCATGGGCACTATCACTGCTTGCTGTCAGGGAGGCTGCCAGACAATTTTCCATGCACACTCTGGGCTGGGGGGCAGTCAACCACCAGTACACACAGCAGAACCTAAACCCATACCATTATTGCTAAGCAGCAAGACAGGGGCCCATTGCACTCCCACGGGGCCTTTTTAAATGCAATCCATAACCCGGATTTGCCAGGAACCCTTCTTACTCCTCCTACTTGCATGTGACACTGGGCTTAGGATCTGCATAGGAAACACACACACAAGCACACACCTACCTTTGTTGCCTGCAGATGCCTCCTTGGCTGTCCCCAAACGGTATCAAACCAACACCCACGGGAAGCTGTAAGCATAGAGGACATGCCTGCACCCCATTGGACTTACCTGTGTGGGTTAAATCCGGGTTATTTGACAACCTATGGCGGTGATGGTTCTGCTCAGGCAGAGCAGTGCTGATGCTCCTCATAAAGCTGTCGCTGCTGTGAAGGTTCTAGGTGACATCACAAATCCCTATGGTTACATACACAACAAAGCTGGGTTGTTGTTGTTTACACTCTGCAAGGCCTGTGGAAGTGAGTGACATCATAGCACTGTAGTTCTGAGGGTTCTAGATGGATGCAACAATCTCCTGTTGCTTCTATGAAGGCCATAATAGACGACATCACCAAACAGCTCCATAGTCACATACACAGCAAAGGAGAGATGTTGTTTACACCTAGTGATGTCAGTGGTATTGAGTGACATCACAGCACAGTGCTAAGGCTCCTGGGCCTGGACACAGCAGCGGCTGCAATATCTCAACGGAGAATACGTTTATATATATGTGTGTGTGTGCGCGTATATATATATATATATATATATATATATATATATATATATATTTCTCCGCCGAAATCACTTTTAAACCCATTTCCACCTTTTTTTCCCTTCTCTTCCTCTTACTTTTTTTTCACGTTTTTTTACGTTTTTCTCCTTTTCGCCTCTTTTCTGGGCGTATTATTCTTCTTTTTCTTCTTTTTTTTCGTCTAATGCATACCCCATCAGTGCAGCAATGCTTATTCAATACCGCCAGCAGATGGAGACACTGGGGGATAATTTTCTAAGGATTTATACTGATTTTTCCTGTCTGAATTTGTCGCACAGAAAGTTGCAGGCCAAATATGTGTGACATTTCTGCGACTTTAGCTTCTAGAGCATTTTTACAACATTATACATAGGTGCTGAATACATAAAAAGCGACTGTTCAGCGACAGACAAGTCGCATCGGCTGAAAGTAGGCCAGAATGTCAGTCCATGTTGGAGCAGGTTTAGATACAGTCTAAAGCATAGATCTCAAAGTCTGTGCACAGAATTTAGCAAGGGCCTCGCACCTTCTGATGCATCAGGTAGGTGCACAATAGCATAGCCTAACCCTCTGTACTTTGGTCTATATTGATGCGGGACATAGACAGCCAGCTGATGACCAATCCATTAGTGCAATGGATGGCTGGAAGCATTTGTCTTTGCCTTTGCAATACCACAGAAGCAATGCATGGTCAATGTACAGCAATGACACACCTGTGTGAACAGCCAGGAGACCCCCCCCCCCCCCCCCCATGTTATGTTACATAGTTACATAGTTAGTACGGTCGAAAAAAGACATATGTCCATCAAGTTCAACCAGGGAATTAAGGGGTAGGGGTGTGGCGCGATATTGGGGAAGGGATGAGATTTTATATTTCTTCATAAGCATTAATCTTATTTTGTCAATTAGGAACATTCAGCACCCACCCGCTATCAAGGCAGCTGCCTATCATGTCATGCCCTACCTGCACAGGTGTGCTGGCTACTCAAATGATCCAATTAAGGAGGCCATTTAGTCAGCAGCAGCAGAAGTCCTGTGCCTGGACGCTCCAACAGCGGCCAGACACAAGCAGAAGCAGCAGAAGCAGCAGCAGCAGCACCACCTTTTGTTTTTTGGCTGCAGCAGCAGCAAGGCCCACAGGGCTGGCTAGCTGGCTAGCCAGCAAGCAGGTAGCAATGAAAGTAGGAATCTTTCTTTTTAACCCTGTAAGGGGGTGGTGCACTGTACCCGAAGATACTGCCATATCGGGTCAATGCATAGGGCGACGGAAGCAAGCTTCGAAATCGGCCCCCGTTCTCAAAAATCCATTTAATATATGGTCCCCAGATAGGGGACGTATCAGATATTAAACTGATAAGAACAGATACTACACTTGATCTTAGCCAAAAGGCCGAGAAGCGATAACCGTGAAAGGGGCGGGCCCAACAAGGTCCCCTTCATGGGCACTATCACTGCTTGCTGTCAGGGAGGCTGCCAGACAATTTTCCATGCACACTCTGGGCTGGGGGGCAGTCAACCACCAGTACACACAGCAGAACCTAAACCCATACCATTATTGCTAAGCAGCAAGACAGGGGCCCATTGCACTCCCACGGGGCCTTTTTAAATGCAATCCATAACCCGGATTTGCCAGGAACCCTTCTTACTCCTCCTACTTGCATGTGACACTGGGCTTAGGATCTGCATAGGAAACACACACACAAGCACACACCTACCTTTGTTGCCTGCAGATGCCTCCTTGGCTGTCCCCAAACGGTATCAAACCAACACCCACGGGAAGCTGTAAGCATAGAGGACATGCCTGCACCCCATTGGACTTACCTGTGTGGGTTAAATCCGGGTTATTTGACAACCTATGGCGGTGATGGTTCTGCTCAGGCAGAGCAGTGCTGATGCTCCTCATAAAGCTGTCGCTGCTGTGAAGGTTCTAGGTGACATCACAAATCCCTATGGTTACATACACAACAAAGCTGGGTTGTTGTTGTTTACACTCTGCAAGGCCTGTGGAAGTGAGTGACATCATAGCACTGTAGTTCTGAGGGTTTTAGATGGATGCAACAATCTCCTGCTGCTTCTATGAAGGCCATAATAGACGACATCACCAAACAGCTCCATAGTCACATACACAGCAAAGGAGAGATGTTGTTTACACCTAGTGATGTCAGTGGTATTGAGTGACATCACAGCACAGTGCTAAGGCTCCTGGGCCTGGACACAGCAGCGGCTGCAATATCTCAACGGAGAATACGTTTATATATATGTGTGTGTGTGCGCGTATATATATATATATATATATATATATATATATATATATATATATTTCTCCGCCGAAATCACTTTTAAACCCATTTCCACCTTTTTTTCCCTTCTCTTCCTCTTACTTTTTTTTCACGTTTTTTTACGTTTTTCTCCTTTTCGCCTCTTTTCTGGGCGTATTATTCTTCTTTTTCTTCTTTTTTTTCGTCTAATGCATACCCCATCAGTGCAGCAATGCTTATTCAATACCGCCAGCAGATGGAGACACTGGGGGATAATTTTCTAAGGATTTATACTGATTTTTCCTGTCTGAATTTGTCGCACAGAAAGTTGCAGGCCAAATATGTGTGACATTTCTGCGACTTTAGCTTCTAGAGCATTTTTACAACATTATACATAGGTGCTGAATACATAAAAAGCGACTGTTCAGCGACAGACAAGTCGCATCGGCTGAAAGTAGGCCAGAATGTCAGTCCATGTTGGAGCAGGTTTAGATACAGTCTAAAGTATAGATCTCAAAGTCTGTGCACAGAATTTAGCAAGGGCCTCGCACCTTCTGATGCATCAGGTAGGTGCACAATAGCATAGCCTAACCCTCTGTACTTTGGTCTATATTGATGCGGGACATAGACAGCCAGCTGATGACCAATCCATTAGTGCAATGGATGGCTGGAAGCATTTGTCTTTGCCTTTGCAATACCACAGAAGCAATGCATGGTCAATGTACAGCAATGACACACCTGTGTGAACAGCCAGGAGACCCCCCCCCCCCATGTTATGTTACATAGTTACATAGTTAGTACGGTCGAAAAAAGACATATGTCCATCAAGTTCAACCAGGGAATTAAGGGGTAGGGGTGTGGCGCGATATTGGGGAAGGGATGAGATTTTATATTTCTTCATAAGCATTAATCTTATTTTGTCAATTAGGAACATTCAGCACCCACCCGCTATCAAGGCAGCTGCCTATCATGTCATGCCCTACCTGCACAGGTGTGCTGGCTACTCAAATGATCCAATTAAGGAGGCCATTTAGTCAGCAGCAGCAGAAGTCCTGTGCCTGGACGCTCCAACAGCGGCCAGACACAAGCAGAAGCAGCAGAAGCAGCAGCAGCAGCACCACCTTTTGTTTTTTGGCTGCAGCAGCAGCAAGGCCCACAGGGCTGGCTAGCTGGCTAGCCAGCAAGCAGGTAGCAATGAAAGTAGGAATCTTTCTTTTTAACCCTGTAAGGGGGTGGTGCACTGTACCCGAAGATACTGCCATATCGGGTCAATGCATAGGGCGACGGAAGCAAGCTTCGAAATCGGCCCCCGTTCTCAAAAATCCATTTAATATATGGTCCCCAGATAGGGGACGTATCAGATATTAAACTGATAAGAACAGATACTACACTTGATCTTAGCCAAAAGGCCGAGAAGCGATAACCGTGAAAGGGGCGGGCCCAACAAGGTCCCCTTCATGGGCACTATCACTGCTTGCTGTCAGGGAGGCTGCCAGACAATTTTCCATGCACACTCTGGGCTGGGGGGCAGTCAACCACCAGTACACACAGCAGAACCTAAACCCATACCATTATTGCTAAGCAGCAAGACAGGGGCCCATTGCACTCCCACGGGGCCTTTTTAAATGCAATCCATAACCCGGATTTGCCAGGAACCCTTCTTACTCCTCCTACTTGCATGTGACACTGGGCTTAGGATCTGCATAGGAAACACACACACAAGCACACACCTACCTTTGTTGCCTGCAGATGCCTCCTTGGCTGTCCCCAAACGGTATCAAACCAACACCCACGGGAAGCTGTAAGCATAGAGGACATGCCTGCACCCCATTGGACTTACCTGTGTGGGTTAAATCCGGGTTATTTGACAACCTATGGCGGTGATGGTTCTGCTCAGGCAGAGCAGTGCTGATGCTCCTCATAAAGCTGTCGCTGCTGTGAAGGTTCTAGGTGACATCACAAATCCCTATGGTTACATACACAACAAAGCTGGGTTGTTGTTGTTTACACTCTGCAAGGCCTGTGGAAGTGAGTGACATCATAGCACTGTAGTTCTGAGGGTTCTAGATGGATGCAACAATCTCCTGTTGCTTCTATGAAGGCCATAATAGACGACATCACCAAACAGCTCCATAGTCACATACACAGCAAAGGAGAGATGTTGTTTACACCTAGTGATGTCAGTGGTATTGAGTGACATCACAGCACAGTGCTAAGGCTCCTGGGCCTGGACACAGCAGCGGCTGCAATATCTCAACGGAGAATACGTTTATATATATGTGTGTGTGTGCGCGTATATATATATATATATATATATATATATATATATATTTCTCCGCCGAAATCACTTTTAAACCCATTTCCACCTTTTTTTCCCTTCTCTTCCTCTTACTTTTTTTTCACGTTTTTTTACGTTTTTCTCCTTTTCGCCTCTTTTCTGGGCGTATTATTCTTCTTTTTCTTCTTTTTTTTCGTCTAATGCATACCCCATCAGTGCAGCAATGCTTATTCAATACCGCCAGCAGATGGAGACACTGGGGGATAATTTTCTAAGGATTTATACTGATTTTTCCTGTCTGAATTTGTCGCACAGAAAGTTGCAGGCCAAATATGTGTGACATTTCTGCGACTTTAGCTTCTAGAGCATTTTTACAACATTATACATAGGTGCTGAATACATAAAAAGCGACTGTTCAGCGACAGACAAGTCGCATCGGCTGAAAGTAGGCCAGAATGTCAGTCCATGTTGGAGCAGGTTTAGATACAGTCTAAAGTATAGATCTCAAAGTCTGTGCACAGAATTTAGCAAGGGCCTCGCACCTTCTGATGCATCAGGTAGGTGCACAATAGCATAGCCTAACCCTCTGTACTTTGGTCTATATTGATGCGGGACATAGACAGCCAGCTGATGACCAATCCATTAGTGCAATGGATGGCTGGAAGCATTTGTCTTTGCCTTTGCAATACCACAGAAGCAATGCATGGTCAATGTACAGCAATGACACACCTGTGTGAACAGCCAGGAGACCCCCCCCATGTTATGTTACATAGTTACATAGTTAGTACGGTCGAAAAAAGACATATGTCCATCAAGTTCAACCAGGGAATTAAGGGGTAGGGGTGTGGCGCGATATTGGGGAAGGGATGAGATTTTATATTTCTTCATAAGCATTAATCTTATTTTGTCAATTAGAAATAGAGGAATGTCCAGCACAAAGCACGATGCAAGGTGTAAATTTATTGAAGATACACACAGCAAACAGCAACACGGATCATGGAGTAAAGTGACGCGTTTCAGCAACCTTGGTCGCCTTAGTCATACAATGGTATACTCAGATCAGTTCGGTTCTTATAGTAGGCGGCACCGCCCACCTCACCAGGTGAAAACACCTGAGTGGGACTGGGCGGCGCACACCAACACACAAGAGCCAGACTGACGTCTGTGCTCACACTAGACACAAATGGGGGAGGGAGGAAAAGAACACTAAACAGAAAATATATAACTCACATATATAATAAGCAGTGAAATTACATAAACAAAAATTGATAGTGTACATGATCATAAGATACCAGGGATAGGGACTTTACCAACATATATAAAAAACATAATAAATCAATAGTTTAAAACCATATGGTAATATAGACTGTCAATCATATCCAAGGTATGTTTAGATTAGTCAGTGTAAAACACAATATAGAACCAAAACCATAATCATTTTTGAGATATCAAACACAAGTCACTTCAAGTATGGTAAATAGTATTAGAAAAAGAGAGAAGAACTTGGTACAAATGTACTAAAAAATAAAAATATAAATTAAGATCCAATCCCCTGTATATGTCCCACATCCAAAAACAATAGCCACAGAAATAACAAAAAATAGGAATAAGTTAATATAGATATGATATAAACACTGGCTATTTGTATAGGTGGGTGTGGGACAATCCATGGGAAGATATCTGGGTTCTATAGAAAAATCAAAACGGAGGAAGGAAAAAGGGCTACACACCCAAAGTCTATGACACCACAAATAATTGAATATGATATATGTAAAAAATAAGAAAATATATATAAAAAAACCATATATAGTGGTAGGTGTAGACCTATGGGAAATGTCAACCAATGGGACAGGAGGACTAGACCAAATTGTATAGTATACTGTACGGAAAAGGGGAATATGAAATAACTATATTGTATATTGCGTAATAGCAACCCACACCCACCTATACAAATAGCCAGTGTTTATATCATATCTATATTAACTTATTCCTATTTTTTGTTATTTCTGTGGCTATTGT
The DNA here is from genome assembly GCF_029499605.1 of Hyla sarda. Lineage (NCBI taxonomy): Eukaryota > Metazoa > Chordata > Amphibia > Anura > Hylidae > Hyla > Hyla sarda. Next base: position 64,224 of record NW_026607698.1, on the reverse strand, counting down.
TTTTGGATGTGGGACATATACAGGGGATTGGATCTTAATTTATATTTTTATTTTTTAGTACATTTGTACCAAGTTCTTCTCTCTTTTTCTAATACTATTTACCATACTTGAAGTGACTTGTGTTTGATATCTCAAAAATGATTATGGTTTTGGTTCTATATTGTGTTTTACACTGACTAATCTAAACATACCTTGGATATGATTGACAGTCTATATTACCATATGGTTTTAAACTATTGATTTATTATGTTTTTTATATATGTTGGTAAAGTCCCTATCCCTGGTATCTTATGATCATGTACACTATCAATTTTTGTTTATGTAATTTCACTGCTTATTTTATATGTGAGTTATATATTTTCTGTTTAGTGTTCTTTTCCTCCCTCCCCCATTTGTGTCTAGTGTGAGCACAGACGTCAGTCTGGCTCTTGTGTGTTGGTGTGCGCCGCCCAGTCCCACTCAGGTGTTTTCACCTGGTGAGGTGGGCGGTGCCGCCTACTATAAGAACCGAACTGATCTGAGTATACCATTGTATGACTAAGGCGACCAAGGTTGCTGAAACGCGTCACTTTACTCCATGATCCGTGTTGCTGTTTGCTGTGTGTATCTTCAATAAATTTACACCTTGCATCGTGCTTTGTGCTGGACATTCCTCTATTTCTATTGTTCGTCTTCGTGGTGTCCGCACGAGTCCGTGCACTGAGGCGGCGGTGGAGAGCTGGATGACCCTTGCATCTCATTTTGTCAATTAGGAACATTCAGCACCCACCCGCTATCAAGGCAGCTGCCTATCATGTCATGCCCTACCTGCACAGGTGTGCTGGCTACTCAAATGATCCAATTAAGGAGGCCATTTAGTCAGCAGCAGCAGAAGTCCTGTGCCTGGACGCTCCAACAGCGGCCAGACACAAGCAGAAGCAGTAGAAGCAGCAGCAGCAGCACCACCTTTTGTTTTTTGGCTGCAGCAGCAGCAAGGCCCACAGGGCTGGCTAGCTGGCTAGCCAGCAAGCAGGTAGCAATGAAAGTAGGAATCTTTCTTTTTAACCCTGTAAGGGGGTGGTGCACTGTACCCGAAGATACTGCCATATCGGGTCAATGCATAGGGCGACGGAAGCAAGCTTCGAAATCGGCCCCCGTTCTCAAAAATCCATTTAATATATGGTCCCCAGATAGGGGACGTATCAGATATTAAACTGATAAGAACAGATACTACACTTGATCTTAGCCAAAAGGCCGAGAAGCGATAACCGTGAAAGGGGCGGGCCCAACAAGGTCCCCTTCATGGGCACTATCACTGCTTGCTGTCAGGGAGGCTGCCAGACAATTTTCCATGCACACTCTGGGCTGGGGGGCAGTCAACCACCAGTACACACAGCAGAACCTAAACCCATACCATTATTGCTAAGCAGCAAGACAGGGGCCCATTGCACTCCCACGGGGCCTTTTTAAATGCAATCCATAACCCGGATTTGCCAGGAACCCTTCTTACTCCTCCTACTTGCATGTGACACTGGGCTTAGGATCTGCATAGGAAACACACACACAAGCACACACCTACCTTTGTTGCCTGCAGATGCCTCCTTGGCTGTCCCCAAACGGTATCAAACCAACACCCACGGGAAGCTGTAAGCATAGAGGACATGCCTGCACCCCATTGGACTTACCTGTGTGGGTTAAATCCGGGTTATTTGACAACCTATGGCGGTGATGGTTCTGCTCAGGCAGAGCAGTGCTGATGCTCCTCATAAAGCTGTCGCTGCTGTGAAGGTTCTAGGTGACATCACAAATCCCTATGGTTACATACACAACAAAGCTGGGTTGTTGTTGTTTACACTCTGCAAGGCCTGTGGAAGTGAGTGACATCATAGCACTGTAGTTCTGAGGGTTCTAGATGGATGCAACAATCTCCTGTTGCTTCTATGAAGGCCATAATAGACGACATCACCAAACAGCTCCATAGTCACATACACAGCAAAGGAGAGATGTTGTTTACACCTAGTGATGTCAGTGGTATTGAGTGACATCACAGCACAGTGCTAAGGCTCCTGGGCCTGGACACAGCAGCGGCTGCAATATCTCAACGGAGAATACGTTTATATATATGTGTGTGTGTGCGCGTATATATATATATATATATATATATATATATATATATATATATATTTCTCCGCCGAAATCACTTTTAAACCCATTTCCACCTTTTTTTCCCTTCTCTTCCTCTTACTTTTTTTTCACGTTTTTTTACGTTTTTCTCCTTTTCGCCTCTTTTCTGGGCGTATTATTCTTCTTTTTCTTCTTTTTTTTCGTCTAATGCATACCCCATCAGTGCAGCAATGCTTATTCAATACCGCCAGCAGATGGAGACACTGGGGGATAATTTTCTAAGGATTTATACTGATTTTTCCTGTCTGAATTTGTCACACAGAAAGTTGCAGGCCAAATATGTGTGACATTTCTGCGACTTTAGCTTCTAGAGCATTTTTACAACATTATACATAGGTGCTGAATACATAAAAAGCGACTGTTCAGCGACAGACAAGTCGCATCGGCTGAAAGTAGGCCAGAATGTCAGTCCATGTTGGAGCAGGTTTAGATACAGTCTAAAGTATAGATCTCAAAGTCTGTGCACAGAATTTAGCAAGGGCCTCGCACCTTCTGATGCATCAGGTAGGTGCACAATAGCATAGCCTAACCCTCTGTACTTTGGTCTATATTGATGCGGGACATAGACAGCCAGCTGATGACCAATCCATTAGTGCAATGGATGGCTGGAAGCATTTGTCTTTGCCTTTGCAATACCACAGAAGCAATGCATGGTCAATGTACAGCAATGACACACCTGTGTGAACAGCCAGGAGACCCCCCCATGTTATGTTACATAGTTACATAGTTAGTACGGTCGAAAAAAGACATATGTCCATCAAGTTCAACCAGGGAATTAAGGGGTAGGGGTGTGGCGCGATATTGGGGAAGGGATGAGATTTTATATTTCTTCATAAGCATTAATCTTATTTTGTCAATTAGGAACATTCAGCACCCACCCGCTATCAAGGCAGCTGCCTATCATGTCATGCCCTACCTGCACAGGTGTGCTGGCTACTCAAATGATCCAATTAAGGAGGCCATTTAGTCAGCAGCAGCAGAAGTCCTGTGCCTGGACGCTCCAACAGCGGCCAGACACAAGCAGAAGCAGCAGAAGCAGCAGCAGCAGCACCACCTTTTGTTTTTTGGCTGCAGCAGCAGCAAGGCCCACAGGGCTGGCTAGCTGGCTAGCCAGCAAGCAGGTAGCAATGAAAGTAGGAATCTTTCTTTTTAACCCTGTAAGGGGGTGGTGCACTGTACCCGAAGATACTGCCATATCGGGTCAATGCATAGGGCGACGGAAGCAAGCTTCGAAATCGGCCCCCGTTCTCAAAAATCCATTTAATATATGGTCCCCAGATAGGGGACGTATCAGATATTAAACTGATAAGAACAGATACTACACTTGATCTTAGCCAAAAGGCCGAGAAGCGATAACCGTGAAAGGGGCGGGCCCAACAAGGTCCCCTTCATGGGCACTATCACTGCTTGCTGTCAGGGAGGCTGCCAGACAATTTTCCATGCACACTCTGGGCTGGGGGGCAGTCAACCACCAGTACACACAGCAGAACCTAAACCCATACCATTATTGCTAAGCAGCAAGACAGGGGCCCATTGCACTCCCACGGGGCCTTTTTAAATGCAATCCATAACCCGGATTTGCCAGGAACCCTTCTTACTCCTCCTACTTGCATGTGACACTGGGCTTAGGATCTGCATAGGAAACACACACACAAGCACACACCTACCTTTGTTGCCTGCAGATGCCTCCTTGGCTGTCCCCAAACGGTATCAAACCAACACCCACGGGAAGCTGTAAGCATAGAGGACATGCCTGCACCCCATTGGACTTACCTGTGTGGGTTAAATCCGGGTTATTTGACAACCTATGGCGGTGATGGTTCTGCTCAGGCAGAGCAGTGCTGATGCTCCTCATAAAGCTGTCGCTGCTGTGAAGGTTCTAGGTGACATCACAAATCCCTATAGTTACATACACAACAAAGCTGGGTTGTTGTTGTTTACACTCTGCAAGGCCTGTGGAAGTGAGTGACATCATAGCACTGTAGTTCTGAGGGTTCTAGATGGATGCAACAATCTCCTGTTGCTTCTATGAAGGCCATAATAGACGACATCACCAAACAGCTCCATAGTCACATACACAGCAAAGGAGAGATGTTGTTTACACCTAGTGATGTCAGTGGTATTGAGTGACATCACAGCACAGTGCTAAGGCTCCTGGGCCTGGACACAGCAGCGGCTGCAATATCTCAACGGAGAATACGTTTATATATATGTGTGTGTGTGCGCGTATATATATATATATATATATATATATATATATATATATATATATATTTCTCCGCCGAAATCACTTTTAAACCCATTTCCACCTTTTTTTCCCTTCTCTTCCTCTTACTTTTTTTTCACGTTTTTTTACGTTTTTCTCCTTTTCGCCTCTTTTCTGGGCGTATTATTCTTCTTTTTCTTCTTTTTTTTCGTCTAATGCATACCCCATCAGTGCAGCAATGCTTATTCAATACCGCCAGCAGATGGAGACACTGGGGGATAATTTTCTAAGGATTTATACTGATTTTTCCTGTCTGAATTTGTCGCACAGAAAGTTGCAGGCCAAATATGTGTGACATTTCTGCGACTTTAGCTTCTAGAGCATTTTTACAACATTATACATAGGTGCTGAATACATAAAAAGCGACTGTTCAGCGACAGACAAGTCGCATCGGCTGAAAGTAGGCCAGAATGTCAGTCCATGTTGGAGCAGGTTTAGATACAGTCTAAAGTATAGATCTCAAAGTCTGTGCACAGAATTTAGCAAGGGCCTCGCACCTTCTGATGCATCAGGTAGGTGCACAATAGCATAGCCTAACCCTCTGTACTTTGGTCTATATTGATGCGGGACATAGACAGCCAGCTGATGACCAATCCATTAGTGCAATGGATGGCTGGAAGCATTTGTCTTTGCCTTTGCAATACCACAGAAGCAATGCATGGTCAATGTACAGCAATGACACACCTGTGTGAACAGCCAGGAGACCCCCCCCCCCCCCCCATGTTATGTTACATAGTTACATAGTTAGTACGGTCGAAAAAAGACATATGTCCATCAAGTTCAACCAGGGAATTAAGGGGTAGGGGTGTGGCGCGATATTGGGGAAGGGATGAGATTTTATATTTCTTCATAAGCATTAATCTTATTTTGTCAATTAGGAACATTCAGCACCCACCCGCTATCAAGGCAGCTGCCTATCATGTCATGCCCTACCTGCACAGGTGTGCTGGCTACTCAAATGATCCAATTAAGGAGGCCATTTAGTCAGCAGCAGCAGAAGTCCTGTGCCTGGACGCTCCAACAGCGGCCAGACACAAGCAGAAGCAGCAGAAGCAGCAGCAGCAGCACCACCTTTTGTTTTTTGGCTGCAGCAGCAGCAAGGCCCACAGGGCTGGCTAGCTGGCTAGCCAGCAAGCAGGTAGCAATGAAAGTAGGAATCTTTCTTTTTAACCCTGTAAGGGGGTGGTGCACTGTACCCGAAGATACTGCCATATCGGGTCAATGCATAGGGCGACGGAAGCAAGCTTCGAAATCGGCCCCCGTTCTCAAAAATCCATTTAATATATGGTCCCCAGATAGGGGACGTATCAGATATTAAACTGATAAGAACAGATTTTTTTACATTTTTATTGAAAAAAACTCAAAAACTTAAATACATCACAAAAAATGTTTACAATACATCAAATACTGTTTTCCATAAATGTAAATTCCACATAGCTAATGCTTTTTTCTGCCCATATCTCTTTTTATCAATTAAATAGTACAAGTAAACTTCACTGTATATCATCTTCAAACATTCTTTTTCACAAATAAAATCTCTTTTGAAGACAAGGATATTACGAACTTTCCATAATACATTTTTTGTACAGTTGATAAAAATCCACAAAATTCTCTCTTTTTCTTTCATAACTCCATCACTTTTGCCATATAAAACAACTTCATGATTTAAAACTTTTAGACCTGTTAGGAATTTCAATAAAGAACCAATTAGTCTAAAAACCTTTTGTGCAAAATAACAATTCCAGAAAAGGTGCAAAACAGTTTCATCTATATTGCAATTATCCCGGGGACAGACACATACAGCATTTAGACCTCTTCTATATTGGAAAAATCTTACCGGAAGACACTCATGGATAATCATCCATGCTAAATCCTTGTGCTCATTAAAAAGATATGGCTCGTTTACCTTTTTCCATATTTGTACACACCTATTATAAGAAAAATTAGAGACCATACATATTTCTTCTTGCAAATTTAACTGTACTTCTATCTTGCGAGCATCCCTCAAGGTTAACAAGTCAAAGTCTTTAAGGTTATACATACGTATAATTTTTTCTAAGATGGCATAATGTTTAGGCGGAGTTAAAAGTACAGGAGAAGATAATGATAAAAACACCCATTCTCTTTTTCTAAAAATATGTCCCGCAGAGTACTTTAAAAAACAGGACCATACACTTTTCATAAAAAGTCCCCTAAAACACCAACTAAAAAACCTTAAGTATAAAAATTTTCTAATACAGGGAACCTGTTTTCCTCCATTTTTTTGTGACTTATACATAGTATCTCTTTTTAATTTTTCTGCTTTAGAACTCCATAGAAACTCAAAGAGAATCCTCTGAAGTTGCCTAGACATAAGTTCATTAGGAGGATAAATCATATTTAAATAGAGCATAATGGGTATTAGCATAGCCTTAATCACCAAAATTTTACCTTCTAAGGATAATTTCCTTAGGGACCAAAAGTCTACCTTTTTCTTTACCTTTTCTTTTACCATTAGCCAACTTTCCTCACCATTGTTATTTTTATCAAAGATGACTCCAAGGATTTTTATTTTTTCTGACTGTAATTTTAGGTTTGGTATTTGCACGTTTTCCCATTTACCTATATAAAAACAGTCACATTTAGATAAATTAAGTTTAAAAGCAGAAGCTTTACAAAAGAAATCAGTAACATCAACAACTCTTTGTAAAGAGAAGGCACTTTCACAAAAAACATTAATATCATCCATATAGCCACACACTTTAAGGGTGGCATTATTACCTCCAGGAACTGGCACTCCTTTTATTATTTTATCATTCCTTATTAAGTTTAACAGAGGTTCTATTGCACATATAAACAGTATAGGAGACAGAGGGCAGCCTTGCTTTACCCCTGATGATAAATTAATAAAATCTGTAAGGAAACCATTTATTAAAATCCTGCTAAAAGAACCTTTATATAAGAGAGCAATTTGCTTAATAAATATGTTAGGAAAACCCATGCGTTGTAAAACCATCCATAAAAAACAATGTGATACTCTATCGAACGCTTTATGAAAATCTAGAGATAGAATGGCTAGATTTTGATTCCGCTCTTGCTGATACCATATGACGTCCCTAATAGCATTTAAAGGTTCAGCTACACTCCTTCCTGGGACACCACATACCTGATCCACATGGATGACCTTGTACAAAAACGGCTTCATTCTGTTAACAAAAATTTTTGACATAATCTTATAATCAACATTAAGAAGCGTAATTGGTCTCCAATTTTCTAAGCTGTTCCTATCCCCCTTTTTGGGGATCAGAGACACTATACCACTCCTCCAAGATAAAGGTAGAACATCAGAATTAAAAGCCTCCTTAAAAATATTAAGCAAATCATCTTTAAAAATTTCCCAAAAGGTTTTATAAAACTCTACAGGAAGTCCATCAGAACCTGGTGTTTTACCTGTGGATAAACTTTTAGCAGCAATTTCTAATTCTTGGCATCTTACTTCTGTGCAAAGTGCATCTTGGTCCTCCTTACTTAAACCGCAATCTAAAGTGCTTAGGAGAAAATTAGCAGCAGATATATCAATGGGTTTCTCATTAAACAGATCTTGATAAAAGGATTTAGCTTTGGATAACATTCCTACATTAGTAGTTTCATCCTCAATGTTAATCATTAACTTTTTTGTTTCCATTACCTTTTTAAAAAAGAATCTTGTACACTTTTCATCCTTCTCTTTACATTCAACTTTGGAGTTAAAAATTATTTCTTTCCCTTTGTTAGTTATAGCCTTCTGAATATCACTTTTAACACTTAAAATCAGATCGTCTACATATACACCCAGCTCTTTGAGTTGATAATAGGTTTGTAGTTTTGTGTTAAGATCTCTATACCATTTCAATTTCTCTTTTGTTTTTTTAACACCCATCTTAATAAAATACTCTTTAAATTTTACCTTGCAGAATTCCCACCATGCTAAAAGAGAATTAAAATTAGTCCTTGAGTTCTGCAATTTTTTAAAAAGATAGATGAAATTACATTTAATTTCTTCATCTTCAAGCAAAGAGACATTCAGACGCCAGACTCCTTTGGCTCTGCAAACCCCATCAAACTTACATGTAGCAGATAAAATCTTATGATCTGAAAAAAAGGTAGAAGTCAATTGCATATTCCCATAAAATGCAAATCCAGAAGCAAAAATATAATCAATCCTTGACATATAAAGGCTATTCCCCCAGGTATACCCAGGGTCATTAGGGAAAGAGGTTCTCCACAAATCTTTTAAATTAAAATCAACTCTAAAATCCTTTAGTTGTTTTTCAGTCTTATCTTTCCTTTGTTCAGATCCTCCAGCCCGCTCCTCTCCTGCCATTATACAATTAAAATCACCAGCGATGATAAGCGGGGATGAACCCGGTAAATAAAACTGAATTTTCTCTAATAAATCAGATCTTTCATCCTTATCTGGAGAGGCATATACATTTAAAAGTCTCATATTCATGTCATTATAAATAATATGAACGAGCAGGGCTCTACCGGGTACAATGTCTGTGAAGGAGGTAACTTTATACTCACTGCTCTTGAACAGTATGCCAACACCAGTCACTTTCCTCTCATTATCCCCTGACCACACAGACGGGCCAAGAGTCCATTCAGATCTCAAAGATGAATAATTGATATCATAATCAATGGCACATTCCTGTAAAAATAAAATGTCTGTAGGCAAAGAAGACAAGAAAGAGAATAAAGCAGCCCTCCTCTCCGGGCTCTTCAAACTCCTCACATTGAAGGAGGAGATATTAACACTTGGTAGCTCCTGGGTCATTCATTATCCTCAGACAAAGAACCCCAATCTGCAGGTGGTGACACAAATTCCTCAATATTAACAGGGTCGGATGCTGTTATAACCTTTTGGCAGACAATCTCCACATTCCCCTCGTCCGCACTAACTCGACCACTCCTTTTGATGTTAAGGCCCTTTTCCTCTTTCCGGTCTCTGCTTTTCCTCTTTCGCCGTTCTTCTACATCCATCTCCTCTGTATCCCTTCTGGGCGGTCCAGGACCCTCAACTTCCATGAGAGGAGAACCCCTCACTTCTGTCTCAGGTCCCACGACCTTCCCCGGGGACACAATGCTTTTGGAGACATGAGCCACAGCAGGTATCACAGGAATTCCGGTAGCAGAAGACTCAGGCATCACTTTCAGGGTGTGGGTCTTAGGCACAGGCACAGCATCCATGGAGCTCTTCCTCATCGAGGGACCAGCCGACGTAGCCACAATATTGGCCCAGGAGCGTTGAGGACAATCCTTAAAAGCGTGTCCTTTCTGCTTACACACATTACACAGAATCTCATTTTGACAGTCCAAAGTGGTGTGGCCTTTTTGGCCACATCTTTTGCAAATAACCACTTCCTCTTTGCAAGATTCTTGTGTATGACCATATTCATGGCATTTCCTGCAATAATACGGCATCCCAGGGTAGAATAAATAGCCACGTTTACGCCCAATTAAAAAATTTGCAGGTGGGCGACACAGACCTCCAATTCCTCTCACATCTTCTCTGAACTTAACAGCAAACTTATGCTTTCCAGTCCAAAAGTCCATTGCATTCATTATTTTATGAGAGTATTTGACTTCCGCACAATATTGGTTTAAAAATAAGACAATGTCTCTTATATCCACGTATGGATCGTGCATAGTAACCACCAGTGGAACATCGCCATTAGAATATAGAGCAATAAAAACAAGTCCTTTCATATCCTCCTCATTGGCAAGCTCCCGAACTTTCTCAAACATATGGTCACATGCAGATGCGGAAGTCAAGGTAAGAATGAAAAGTCCTTTACCTGGGTCTTTTAGGCAAAACACATCTTCTCTCTGAATGTGCAATAAATCCAGCATAATTCTCTTGACAAAAAATTCCAAAGTCATCTTCTCCTTTTTCTCCTCATCCACTTCAATACGGAAGGTGTTCTTAATCCGAGTTTCAGTATGCGCAGCAAACCTAAGGGTCGCCATGGGGGATCGCCTTCCCGTTCTTTGTAAGTCCTCCTCCTATAGCAGCATGAGGCTTAAGACGGCTAAAAAACCGCCGATGCCTCAAGGCCGAAGGTTCGACGAACTCAGAGCCCCTTGACAAGATACAAGATCTTAGCCAAAAGGCCGAGAAGCGATAACCGTGAAAGGGGCGGGCCCAACAAGGTCCCCTTCATGGGCACTATCACTGCTTGCTGTCAGGGAGGCTGCCAGACAATTTTCCATGCACACTCTGGGCTGGGGGGCAGTCAACCACCAGTACACACAGCAGAACCTAAACCCATACCATTATTGCTAAGCAGCAAGACAGGGGCCCATTGCACTCCCACGGGGCCTTTTTAAATGCAATCCATAACCCGGATTTGCCAGGAACCCTTCTTACTCCTCCTACTTGCATGTGACACTGGGCTTAGGATCTGCATAGGAAACACACACACAAGCACACACCTACCTTTGTTGCCTGCAGATGCCTCCTTGGCTGTCCCCAAACGGTATCAAACCAACACCCACGGGAAGCTGTAAGCATAGAGGACATGCCTGCACCCCATTGGACTTACCTGTGTGGGTTAAATCCGGGTTATTTGACAACCTATGGCGGTGATGGTTCTGCTCAGGCAGAGCAGTGCTGATGCTCCTCATAAAGCTGTCGCTGCTGTGAAGGTTCTAGGTGACATCACAAATCCCTATGGTTACATACACAACAAAGCTGGGTTGTTGTTGTTTACACTCTGCAAGGCCTGTGGAAGTGAGTGACATCATAGCACTGTAGTTCTGAGGGTTCTAGATGGATGCAACAATCTCCTGTTGCTTCTATGAAGGCCATAATAGACGACATCACCAAACAGCTCCATAGTCACATACACAGCAAAGGAGAGATGTTGTTTACACCTAGTGATGTCAGTGGTATTGAGTGACATCACAGCACAGTGCTAAGGCTCCTGGGCCTGGACACAGCAGCGGCTGCAATATCTCAACGGAGAATACGTTTATATATATGTGTGTGTGTGCGCGTATATATATATATATATATATATATATATATATATATATATTTCTCCGCCGAAATCACTTTTAAACCCATTTCCACCTTTTTTTCCCTTCTCTTCCTCTTACTTTTTTTTCACGTTTTTTTACGTTTTTCTCCTTTTCGCCTCTTTTCTGGGCGTATTATTCTTCTTTTTCTTCTTTTTTTTCGTCTAATGCATACCCCATCAGTGCAGCAATGCTTATTCAATACCGCCAGCAGATGGAGACACTGGGGGATAATTTTCTAAGGATTTATACTGATTTTTCCTGTCTGAATTTGTCGCACAGAAAGTTGCAGGCCAAATATGTGTGACATTTCTGCGACTTTAGCTTCTAGAGCATTTTTACAACATTATACATAGGTGCTGAATACATAAAAAGCGACTGTTCAGCGACAGACAAGTCGCATCGGCTGAAAGTAGGCCAGAATGTCAGTCCATGTTGGAGCAGGTTTAGATACAGTCTAAAGTATAGATCTCAAAGTCTGTGCACAGAATTTAGCAAGGGCCTCGCACCTTCTGATGCATCAGGTAGGTGCACAATAGCATAGCCTAACCCTCTGTACTTTGGTCTATATTGATGCGGGACATAGACAGCCAGCTGATGACCAATCCATTAGTGCAATGGATGGCTGGAAGCATTTGTCTTTGCCTTTGCAATACCACAGAAGCAATGCATGGTCAATGTACAGCAATGACACACCTGTGTGAACAGCCAGGAGACCCCCCCCCCCCCATGTTATGTTACATAGTTACATAGTTAGTACGGTCGAAAAAAGACATATGTCCATCAAGTTCAACCAGGGAATTAAGGGGTAGGGGTGTGGCGCGATATTGGGGAAGGGATGAGATTTTATATTTCTTCATAAGCATTAATCTTATTTTGTCAATTAGGAACATTCAGCACCCACCCGCTATCAAGGCAGCTGCCTATCATGTCATGCCCTACCTGCACAGGTGTGCTGGCTACTCAAATGATCCAATTAAGGAGGCCATTTAGTCAGCAGCAGCAGAAGTCCTGTGCCTGGACGCTCCAACAGCGGCCAGACACAAGCAGAAGCAGCAGAAGCAGCAGCAGCAGCACCACCTTTTGTTTTTTGGCTGCAGCAGCAGCAAGGCCCACAGGGCTGGCTAGCTGGCTAGCCAGCAAGCAGGTAGCAATGAAAGTAGGAATCTTTCTTTTTAACCCTGTAAGGGGGTGGTGCACTGTACCCGAAGATACTGCCATATCGGGTCAATGCATAGGGCGACGGAAGCAAGCTTCGAAATCGGCCCCCGTTCTCAAAAATCCATTTAATATATGGTCCCCAGATAGGGGACGTATCAGATATTAAACTGATAAGAACAGATACTACACTTGATCTTAGCCAAAAGGCCGAGAAGCGATAACCGTGAAAGGGGCGGGCCCAACAAGGTCCCCTTCATGGGCACTATCACTGCTTGCTGTCAGGGAGGCTGCCAGACAATTTTCCATGCACACTCTGGGCTGGGGGGCAGTCAACCACCAGTACACACAGCAGAACCTAAACCCATACCATTATTGCTAAGCAGCAAGACAGGGGCCCATTGCACTCCCACGGGGCCTTTTTAAATGCAATCCATAACCCGGATTTGCCAGGAACCCTTCTTACTCCTCCTACTTGCATGTGACACTGGGCTTAGGATCTGCATAGGAAACACACACACAAGCACACACCTACCTTTGTTGCCTGCAGATGCCTCCTTGGCTGTCCCCAAACGGTATCAAACCAACACCCACGGGAAGCTGTAAGCATAGAGGACATGCCTGCACCCCATTGGACTTACCTGTGTGGGTTAAATCCGGGTTATTTGACAACCTATGGCGGTGATGGTTCTGCTCAGGCAGAGCAGTGCTGATGCTCCTCATAAAGCTGTCGCTGCTGTGAAGGTTCTAGGTGACATCACAAATCCCTATGGTTACATACACAACAAAGCTGGGTTGTTGTTGTTTACACTCTGCAAGGCCTGTGGAAGTGAGTGACATCATAGCACTGTAGTTCTGAGGGTTCTAGATGGATGCAACAATCTCCTGTTGCTTCTATGAAGGCCATAATAGACGACATCACCAAACAGCTCCATAGTCACATACACAGCAAAGGAGAGATGTTGTTTACACCTAGTGATGTCAGTGGTATTGAGTGACATCACAGCACAGTGCTAAGGCTCCTGGGCCTGGACACAGCAGCGGCTGCAATATCTCAACGGAGAATACGTTTATATATATGTGTGTGTGTGCGCGTATATATATATATATATATATATATATATATATATATATATATTTCTCCGCCGAAATCACTTTTAAACCCATTTCCACCTTTTTTTCCCTTCTCTTTCTCTTACTTTTTTTTCAAGTTTTTTTACGTTTTTCTCCTTTTCGCCTCTTTTCTGGGCGTATTATTCTTCTTTTTCTTCTTTTTTTTCGTCTAATGCATACCCCATCAGTGCAGCAATGCTTATTCAATACCGCCAGCAGATGGAGACACTGGGGGATAATTTTCTAAGGATTTATACTGATTTTTCCTGTCTGAATTTGTCGCACAGAAAGTTGCAGGCCAAATATGTGTGACATTTCTGCGACTTTAGCTTCTAGAGCATTTTTACAACATTATACATAGGTGCTGAATACATAAAAAGCGACTGTTCAGCGACAGACAAGTCGCATCGGCTGAAAGTAGGCCAGAATGTCAGTCCATGTTGGAGCAGGTTTAGATACAGTCTAAAGTATAGATCTCAAAGTCTGTGCACAGAATTTAGCAAGGGCCTCGCACCTTCTGATGCATCAGGTAGGTGCACAATAGCATAGCCTAACCCTCTGTACTTTGGTCTATATTAATGCGGGACATAGACAGCCAGCTGATGACCAATCCATTAGTGCAATGGATGGCTGGAAGCATTTGTCTTTGCCTTTGCAATACCACAGAAGCAATGCATGGTCAATGTACAGCAATGACACACCTGTGTGAACAGCCAGGAGACCCCCCCCCCCCCCCCCCATGTTATGTTACATAGTTACATAGTTAGTACGGTCGAAAAAAGACATATGTCCATCAAGTTCAACCAGGGAATTAAGGGGTAGGGGTGTGGCGCGATATTGGGGAAGGGATGAGATTTTATATTTCTTCATAAGCATTAATCTTATTTTGTCAATTAGGAACATTCAGCACCCACCCGCTATCAAGGCAGCTGCCTATCATGTCATGCCCTACCTGCACAGGTGTGCTGGCTACTCAAATGATCCAATTAAGGAGGCCATTTAGTCAGCAGCAGCAGAAGTCCTGTGCCTGGACGCTCCAACAGCGGCCAGACACAAGCAGAAGCAGCAGAAGCAGCAGCAGCAGCACCACCTTTTGTTTTTTGGCTGCAGCAGCAGCAAGGCCCACAGGGCTGGCTAGCTGGCTAGCCAGCAAGCAGGTAGCAATGAAAGTAGGAATCTTTCTTTTTAACCCTGTAAGGGGGTGGTGCACTGTACCCGAAGATACTGCCATATCGGGTCAATGCATAGGGCGACGGAAGCAAGCTTCGAAATCGGCCCCCGTTCTCAAAAATCCATTTAATATATGATCCCCAGATAGGGGACGTATCAGATATTAAACTGATAAGAACAGATACTACACTTGATCTTAGCCAAAAGGCCGAGAAGCGATAACCGTGAAAGGGGCGGGCCCAACAAGGTCCCCTTCATGGGCACTATCACTGCTTGCTGTCAGGGAGGCTGCCAGACAATTTTCCATGCACACTCTGGGCTGGGGGGCAGTCAACCACCAGTACACACAGCAGAACCTAAACCCATACCATTATTGCTAAGCAGCAAGACAGGGGCCCATTGCACTCCCACGGGGCCTTTTTAAATGCAATCCATAACCCGGATTTGCCAGGAACCCTTCTTACTCCTCCTACTTGCATGTGACACTGGGCTTAGGATCTGCATAGGAAACACACACACAAGCACACACCTACCTTTGTTGCCTGCAGATGCCTCCTTGGCTGTCCCCAAACGGTATCAAACCAACACCCACGGGAAGCTGTAAGCATAGAGGACATGCCTGCACCCCATTGGACTTACCTGTGTGGGTTAAATCCGGGTTATTTGACAACCTATGGCGGTGATGGTTCTGCTCAGGCAGAGCAGTGCTGATGCTCCTCATAAAGCTGTCGCTGCTGTGAAGGTTCTAGGTGACATCACAAATCCCTATGGTTACATACACAACAAAGCTGGGTTGTTGTTGTTTACACTCTGCAAGGCCTGTGGAAGTGAGTGACATCATAGCACTGTAGTTCTGAGGGTTCTAGATGGATGCAACAATCTCCTGTTGCTTCTATGAAGGCCATAATAGACGACATCACCAAACAGCTCCATAGTCACATACACAGCAAAGGAGAGATGTTGTTTACACCTAGTGATGTCAGTGGTATTGAGTGACATCACAGCACAGTGCTAAGGCTCCTGGGCCTGGACACAGCAGCGGCTGCAATATCTCAACGGAGAATACGTTTATATATATGTGTGTGTGTGCGCGTATATATATATATATATATATATATATATATATATATATATTTCTCCGCCGAAATCACTTTTAAACCCATTTCCACCTTTTTTTCCCTTCTCTTCCTCTTACTTTTTTTTCACGTTTTTTTACGTTTTTCTCCTTTTCGCCTCTTTTCTGGGCGTATTATTCTTCTTTTTCTTCTTTTTTTTCGTCTAATGCATACCCCATCAGTGCAGCAATGCTTATTCAATACCGCCAGCAGATGGAGACACTGGGGGATAATTTTCTAAGGATTTATACTGATTTTTCCTGTCTGAATTTGTCGCACAGAAAGTTGCAGGCCAAATATGTGTGACATTTCTGCGACTTTAGCTTCTAGAGCATTTTTACAACATTATACATAGGTGCTGAATACATAAAAAGCGACTGTTCAGCGACAGACAAGTCGCATCGGCTGAAAGTAGGCCAGAATGTCAGTCCATGTTGGAGCAGGTTTAGATACAGTCTAAAGTATAGATCTCAAAGTCTGTGCACAGAATTTAGCAAGGGCCTCGCACCTTCTGATGCATCAGGTAGGTGCACAATAGCATAGCCTAACCCTCTGTACTTTGGTCTATATTGATGCGGGACACAGACAGCCAGCTGATGACCAATCCATTAGTGCAATGGATGGCTGGAAGCATTTGTCTTTGCCTTTGCAATACCACAGAAGCAATGCATGGTCAATGTACAGCAATGACACACCTGTGTGAACAGCCAGGAGACCCCCCCCCCCCCCCATGTTATGTTACATAGTTACATAGTTAGTACGGTCGAAAAAAGACATATGTCCATCAAGTTCAACCAGGGAATTAAGGGGTAGGGGTGTGGCGCGATATTGGGGAAGGGATGAGATTTTATATTTCTTCATAAGCATTAATCTTATTTTGTCAATTAGGAACATTCAGCACCCACCCGCTATCAAGGCAGCTGCCTATCATGTCATGCCCTACCTGCACAGGTGTGCTGGCTACTCAAATGATCCAATTAAGGAGGCCATTTAGTCAGCAGCAGCAGAAGTCCTGTGCCTGGACGCTCCAACAGCGGCCAGACACAAGCAGAAGCAGCAGAAGCAGCAGCAGCAGCACCACCTTTTGTTTTTTGGCTGCAGCAGCAGCAAGGCCCACAGGGCTGGCTAGCTGGCTAGCCAGCAAGCAGGTAGCAATGAAAGTAGGAATCTTTCTTTTTAACCCTGTAAGGGGGTGGTGCACTGTACCCGAAGATACTGCCATATCGGGTCAATGCATAGGGCGACGGAAGCAAGCTTCGAAATCGGCCCCCGTTCTCAAAAATCCATTTAATATATGGTCCCCAGATAGGGGACGTATCAGATATTAAACTGATAAGAACAGATAAGGTTTCAACAAAATTTTATTGAATAAATAAGAAACCATACAAAATTTAAAATGCAAAATAATAAAAGGTTCACAAAAGTTTTAAAATACAAATAATAAAACCAGTAATAAAAGGAGAAAAAATAAAAATGGCAGGATAAAACATTATACAAATGTCATAAAAACTGATTATACTGTTATTTCGTTCCATAGAGGCAGACACCACATGGATGCTGCCTCGCTGGCCCCCAACTGTTTCTTGTCTCTTAGGTAATAGATGTACATCTCACTCAGGGCCAGCTTTATACAGTTTTTAACATCAATAAAATCATGTTTAAAAAGTAAGATGTTCCTAACTTTCCAGATGGCATTTTTAAAACAATTAATAATCATCCAGCAGATCATCTGCTGTTTAAAATTGGGGCAGTTAAAAAGACCGTAAAAGACACATTCGTGATTAAAATCTTTTAGGCCGCAGGCCCACTTCAAAAGTGGGCCTACCTTCCTCCAAAGCTCCCGTGCAAAAGGGCAGTTCCAAAATATGTGCAGCACCGTTTCGTCCACTCCGCAGCCATCTCTCGGGCACTTGGCTCTCGCCACCAGTCCTCGCCTGTGCTGAAACTCACGAGTAGGGAGGCACTGGTGGACGATTGCCCAGGCAAGATCCCTGTGTACATTCGCCAGAAACTTCCCGTACACGTTCCGCCATACCTTTTTGGATCTTGCCTGTGTGAAATTGGACACTGCCAGGGTAACCTCACTCCGCCTGAGGACCTTTGATACCTTTCTCTGGTCCCCCAGTATGTCAGGCTCCAAATCTTGGAGACCTAGGAGCCTGACTGTCTTTTCCAACACCACATAATGTTTTGGGGGACACAGAAGCACCGGAGCGTTCAGAGGGATGCGCAACCATCTTTTAAAAACCATGCCCGCAGCGTACCTTAAAAAGCAGCTAAAAATGCCATCGGATTTAATAATTTTAAAACAGAAACAGAAATACTTTATGTAAAAGAAAGTAAAAAGGTTAGGAACATCTTTCCCGCCATTATCTTTACTTTTGTACATAAAATCACGCTTTAATTTCTCCATTTTTGAACCCCATAAAAAAGTAAAAACAATTCTAGTTACTTTTTTAATGTATAAAATAGATGGAGGAAATACCATGGCAATGTATAGCATAATAGGGAGTAAAACCATCTTTATTATTAAAATCTTCCCCTCCATGGTAAGGTTTCTAAGATTCCACATTAAAATCTTCTTCTCCATCTTAGCTATAGCTGAATCCCAGTTAGGGCTCCCATCATTGACCTGGTTAAAAACAATACCTAAAACTTTAATTTGATCCTGTTGCATTGTGACTCCTGGGGTGATGGATGAATCCCAGGAGCCAATATAAAAACAGTCACATTTATCTGTGTTTAGCTTAAAACCAGAGACCTCGCAGAAATAGCTGGTGTTCCTCAATGCCCCCCTCATGGATGGAGAGTCCGGGCACAGTATGGTGACATCATCCATGTACCCCAACACCTTTAGATGGGTCCCTCCTCCACCAGGTATCGGTACGCCTCTTACTACCCGGTCTTTTCTGAGGAGGGCCATCAGTGGTTCGATTGCGCAAATAAAAAGGAGTGGGGACAGGGGGCAGCCCTGTTTGACACCTGATAAAAGAGGAACACCGCTGGTTAAAAAGCCATTAACAGAGACTTGACTAAAACAGGATCGGTATAAAAGCATGATTCGGCTTAAAATCGTTTCAGGCACTGCCATCTTTTTAAGAACTAAAAACAGGTATTCATGGGAGACCCTATCAAAGGCTTTTTCAAAGTCTAAGGATAAAATTGCTACAGTTTGATTTCTATCCTTAAAATACCATAAAACATCTCTTAAAATATTTAGGGATTCAGCTATAGACCTTCCAGGTACCCCACAAACCTGATTTGGGTGAATTAATTTATGAATAAAAGGTTTAAAACGGACAGCTAATAACTTGGCTAAAACTTTATAATCAACATTTAAAAGTGTGATGGGGCGCCAATTTTTTAGCATATCCTTTTCACCCTTTTTAAAAAGTAATGATACAATCCCCCTCCTCCAGGAAGGGGGAAGTTCATTAACAATAAAAGTTTCTTTATACAATAAAACCATATCATCCTTTAAAATATCCCAAAAAGCTAAATAAAATTCGATGGGTAAACCATCTTCCCCAGGGGCCTTCCCACTAGAAAAACTTTTAAAAACAAATAAAAGTTCATATCTAAGTTAAGATCACGGGATAAAACCTCCTGGTCTAAAACATCTAGCTTAAAATCAAGGGAATTAAGAACATGTTCTAAAAAGGATGGATTAAGATCTTTCTTATTAAAAAGAAGCTGGTAGAAGTTAAAAACTGCATCTAACATGCCTTTTGGAGTGGATTCACCCTCAAGGTTTTGGATGATATCCCTCCTATTCATCACTTTTTTAAAAAAGAAACGGGAACATTTCTCGCCCTCCTCCAGGTGCTGCACATGTGAGTTAAAAATGATTTGTTTCCCTTTCTTTTCTATGGCATGTTTTATTTCAGTTTTAAGGTTTAAAATATCATTTTCTACATCCATACCAGCTTCTTTCAATTTAAAAAGTACATTTAAACGCATGTTAAGAACATAAAACCACTGTTTTTCCATTTTTGCCTTCTTCTTACCTGCTTTGATAAAAAAAAATCTGATTTTAGATTTGGTGCCCTCCCACCAGTGCAGCATAGGCTCGTGGGGTTTTCTTTGTGATTGCCAGCATTGGTAGGTCCGCACAAACTCCTCTTTTATCTCAGGGTCCTCTAGGAGTGTGGTGTTTAATCTCCAGAGGCCCCTTTTTGCTTTTTGCTCCCCCTCTAGCTCCAGGCCCACCAAGAGGAGCTTATGATCAGAGAAGATATTCTGCTCGAGCGTGCATTTCAGGGGTTTAAAAGCTCTAGAGGAAAAAATAAAATCGATTCTGGAGCTCACTCTTCCATTGGACCATGTGGCGCCTGGGTCCTCCGGCAAGAGATCCTTCCAGCAATCTTTCAAATTAAAATCATCAATAAAATTTTTAAGCAGGTAAGAAGTGCGGTCTTTACGATTAATATCCCCACCCTGCCGGTGTTCCCCATCACGTATGCAGTTAAAATCACCTCCCACCAGCAGGGGGGAAGACCCAACACAAAACAGTGGTAAAATTTCAAATAGTTCTGCCCGCTCCTGTTTATCAGGAGGGGCATACACATTTAAAACACGAATTAAAAGTCCATTAAAATATAGATGAATTAAAAGAGCTCTGCCAGGCACAATCTCAGTTACTGTATGAATAGAAAAGGACTGGCCTCGGCAGAGCAGCCCAACACCCACAGAACGACAGTCATTTGCACCGGACCATATGGATGGGCCCAGCTTCCAGTCTTCTTTTAAGTCTTTATAGTCCATTTTACTAGGGATTCCACATTCTTGTAGCAGGCAAAGGTCAAAGTCACATGTCTCTAGATAAGAAAATAAAGCAGCCCTGCGATCAGGGCTCTTTAAGGACCTCACATTGAGTGAGGCAATTTTTACAGGGATAGGCATCAGTTTATGGAGAGTCCGTGCTTGGAGAATCAAAGTCAATAATAAGCTGCGTACCGTCATCCCCCGCCTGCGGGGTCATCAGCTCCTTGATGTTCTGAGGGTCGGAGCTTGAGATCGATGATGCCCCGACCCTGAGCTCGCTCTCGTCCGAACTACGGCACGCCGCTTTCCTTTGAATGTCTTCCTCTTCTTCTTCTCTTTGTCTTTTAAATGTCACACTGCTGTCCATATCCTCTGTGTTGCTCTCACTCGATGTAATCTCTGGCCCCCGGCTGATGGATCTGCGTCTTCTTTCATCATTTGACGACTGGAACTGCTGCACAGGGGCCTGTGAGGCCTCTTTTCCGGAACCTTTGCCGCTACCTTGGGAAGTTTTCATCGCTTGTTCCCCAGCAAGCGTTGCTGAGGACTGTTGCTCCAACTTCCCCATCGATCGACGATGGCCAGTTTTACCCACCGGGTCCACTGCTGGCGGGGCAGCAAACCCTGGTTTGGCGCCACTTGTCTTCTTGGCCCTGTCCTGTATAGGCGGAGTAACAGGACCGGGCTCAGACCTGGCCACCTGGCTCCCCTTCCGGCGGGCTTTCACCGGGGCCTCTTCGTCCGGAGCAGGGCGACCCTGGGCCAAGCCAGTACCTGGCTTATGCTGCAATTTTGGGTCCACTTTTGCCCCCACCGAGGCCCGTCGGCTGCCACCCGCCACAGGTGAGCCCCCCTTCAGAAGTTTCGGCGGGCTCTTGAGCCAGGTAGGAAGTCGATCGACGTCTTTCAATTTCCCGGGCAGTAAACTCGATCACCCGCCCGGGCTTCGTGGAATCCCCATGGCCTCCCCCTAGCACTACCACCGGTGGGCCCCCCGATGGAGCACCAGAGGTCTTGGGCCTGGACCCATCAGTACCTGCCATCTGGGGTTTGGGCATCTTAAAAAAGGACGTCTTTTGTCCTGTCCCCTCTTTGGGTGGGCCCAGCCTTGACCCACCCATCGTAGTTTTTGCTTTATGGGGACAGGAATTAAATCGTGATTTTCCTCTCCGCAGAGGTTGCACCTTATTGTATGGCTACATCTTGAGGCTATGTGACCTTCTTGGCCACACCTATTGCAGCGAATCACACGCTCCGCGCCGCAGGTCTCCTGGGTGTGGCCAAACCTCAAGCAATTTCGGCAATACATAGGCATTTGAGGATAGAACAGGAAGCCCCGAACTCTCCCGATGGCAAAATTTGGGGGCGGATGGCAAAGACCCCCAAAATACCACCGGGATCCTTACGGAGCTTGACCCAGAACTTCCTCTTGCCGTTCCAGAACCGCACGGAGTTCAAGATTTTGTTTGCGAATCGCACCTCTTCGCAGTATCGCCGAAGAAAAGTGGCTATATCCTCCGTGGTCACATGAGGGCTGTGCATAGCCACCACCAACGGTATATGTTCCTCACCATAGAGGAACTGGAACGAAAGACCGTCGAGTCGATCGTCCCTCTGGTCCGCACCAGACAAGGTTGCATAGATGTTATCGCAACACGCCGTGGCCGTGAAGGTGACGGTATACAGGCCACGGCTTTCCTGGTCATTTAGACACAGGATGTCCTCCCTATTGAGGCGGAAGTAGTCAAGAAGAATCACCTCCGCAATGAAGCGGAGGTTCTTCAACTGACGATGGCTCTCCGACACCTCTATGCGGATGGTATTTCGCATCGACATTTCCCCAGAGGGGAAAGCCCAGGAGAACGGCATCTTCCACACCCAGGGACTAAGCCCCTTCCCCAATAGCAGCAGGGGCTCGGAATCCCGCTATAAAAGCGGAACCCTTACCCAAGGCAGAGGTCGGGGGTACCCTAGGTGCTTCCGAAGCTACAGGTAACGCTCAACGTACCGAAAATGCCTTCTGAGACACAAGGTCCCAGAGACAGGGGGATCGCAACCCGTTGTCCGTGGACTAAGCCCGCTCCCCAATAGCAGCAAGGGGGTGAAGTCCCTCCGTAAGGAGAGACAATCCCCCAAGGCCGAGAAGCGGGGTACCACAGACACCTTCCGACCAGACCAAATGCAGATACTACACTTGATCTTAGCCAAAAGGCCGAGAAGCGATAACCGTGAAAGGGGCGGGCCCAACAAGGTCCCCTTCATGGGCACTATCACTGCTTGCTGTCAGGGAGGCTGCCAGACAATTTTCCATGCACACTCTGGGCTGGGGGGCAGTCAACCACCAGTACACACAGCAGAACCTAAACCCATACCATTATTGCTAAGCAGCAAGACAGGGGCCCATTGCACTCCCACGGGGCCTTTTTAAATGCAATCCATAACCCGGATTTGCCAGGAACCCTTCTTACTCCTCCTACTTGCATGTGACACTGGGCTTAGGATCTGCATAGGAAACACACACACAAGCACACACCTACCTTTGTTGCCTGCAGATGCCTCCTTGGCTGTCCCCAAACGGTATCAAACCAACACCCACGGGAAGCTGTAAGCATAGAGGACATGCCTGCACCCCATTGGACTTACCTGTGTGGGTTAAATCCGGGTTATTTGACAACCTATGGCGGTGATGGTTCTGCTCAGGCAGAGCAGTGCTGATGCTCCTCATAAAGCTGTCGCTGCTGTGAAGGTTCTAGGTGACATCACAAATCCCTATGGTTACATACACAACAAAGCTGGGTTGTTGTTGTTTACACTCTGCAAGGCCTGTGGAAGTGAGTGACATCATAGCACTGTAGTTCTGAGGGTTCTAGATGGATGCAACAATCTCCTGTTGCTTCTATGAAGGCCATAATAGACGACATCACCAAACAGCTCCATAGTCACATACACAGCAAAGGAGAGATGTTGTTTACACCTAGTGATGTCAGTGGTATTGAGTGACATCACAGCACAGTGCTAAGGCTCCTGGGCCTGGACACAGCAGCGGCTGCAATATCTCAACGGAGAATACGTTTATATATATGTGTGTGTGTGCGCGTATATATATATATATATATATATATATATATATATATATATATATATTCTCCGCCGAAATCACTTTTAAACCCATTTCCACCTTTTTTTCCCTTCTCTTCCTCTTACTTTTTTTTCACGTTTTTTTACGTTTTTCTCCTTTTCGCCTCTTTTCTGGGCGTATTATTCTTCTTTTTCTTCTTTTTTTTCGTCTAATGCATACCCCATCAGTGCAGCAATGCTTATTCAATACCGCCAGCAGATGGAGACACTGGGGGATAATTTTCTAAGGATTTATACTGATTTTTCCTGTCTGAATTTGTCGCACAGAAAGTTGCAGGCCAAATATGTGTGACATTTCTGCGACTTTAGCTTCTAGAGCATTTTTACAACATTATACATAGGTGCTGAATACATAAAAAGCGACTGTTCAGCGACAGACAAGTCGCATCGGCTGAAAGTAGGCCAGAATGTCAGTCCATGTTGGAGCAGGTTTAGATACAGTCTAAAGTATAGATCTCAAAGTCTGTGCACAGAATTTAGCAAGGGCCTCGCACCTTCTGATGCATCAGGTAGGTGCACAATAGCATAGCCTAACCCTCTGTACTTTGGTCTATATTGATGCGGGACATAGACAGCCAGCTGATGACCAATCCATTAGTGCAATGGATGGCTGGAAGCATTTGTCTTTGCCTTTGCAATACCACAGAAGCAATGCATGGTCAATGTACAGCAATGACACACCTGTGTGAACAGCCAGGAGACCCCCCCCCCCCCCCCCATGTTATGTTACATAGTTACATAGTTAGTACGGTCGAAAAAAGACATATGTCCATCAAGTTCAACCAGGGAATTAAGGGGTAGGGGTGTGGCGCGATATTGGGGAAGGGATGAGATTTTATATTTCTTCATAAGCATTAATCTTATTTTGTCAATTAGGAACATTCAGCACCCACCCGCTATCAAGGCAGCTGCCTATCATGTCATGCCCTACCTGCACAGGTGTGCTGGCTACTCAAATGATCCAATTAAGGAGGCCATTTAGTCAGCAGCAGCAGAAGTCCTGTGCCTGGACGCTCCAACAGCGGCCAGACACAAGCAGAAGCAGCAGCAGCAGCAGCAGCAGCACCACCTTTTGTTTTTTGGCTGCAGCAGCAAGGCCCACAGGGCTGGCTAGCTGGCTAGCCAGCAAGCAGGTAGCAATGAAAGTAGGAATCTTTCTTTTTAACCCTGTAAGGGGGTGGTGCACTGTACCCGAAGATACTGCCATATCGGGTCAATGCATAGGGCGACGGAAGCAAGCTTCGAAATCGGCCCCCGTTCTCAAAAATCCATTTAATATATGGTCCCCAGATAGGGGACGTATCAGATATTAAACTGATAAGAACAGATACTACACTTGATCTTAGCCAAAAGGCCGAGAAGCGATAACCGTGAAAGGGGCGGGCCCAACAAGGTCCCCTTCATGGGCACTATCACTGCTTGCTGTCAGGGAGGCTGCCAGACAATTTTCCATGCACACTCTGGGCTGGGGGGCAGTCAACCACCAGTACACACAGCAGAACCTAAACCCATACCATTATTGCTAAGCAGCAAGACAGGGGCCCATTGCACTCCCACGGGGCCTTTTTAAATGCAATCCATAACCCGGATTTGCCAGGAACCCTTCTTACTCCTCCTACTTGCATGTGACACTGGGCTTAGGATCTGCATAGGAAACACACACACAAGCACACACCTACCTTTGTTGCCTGCAGATGCCTCCTTGGCTGTCCCCAAACGGTATCAAACCAACACCCACGGGAAGCTGTAAGCATAGAGGACATGCCTGCACCCCATTGGACTTACCTGTGTGGGTTAAATCCGGGTTATTTGACAACCTATGGCGGTGATGGTTCTGCTCAGGCAGAGCAGTGCTGATGCTCCTCATAAAGCTGTCGCTGCTGTGAAGGTTCTAGGTGACATCACAAATCCCTATGGTTACATACACAACAAAGCTGGGTTGTTGTTGTTTACACTCTGCAAGGCCTGTGGAAGTGAGTGACATCATAGCACTGTAGTTCTGAGGGTTCTAGATGGATGCAACAATCTCCTGTTGCTTCTATGAAGGCCATAATAGACGACATCACCAAACAGCTCCATAGTCACATACACAGCAAAGGAGAGATGTTGTTTACACCTAGTGATGTCAGTGGTATTGAGTGACATCACAGCACAGTGCTAAGGCTCCTGGGCCTGGACACAGCAGCGGCTGCAATATCTCAACGGAGAATACGTTTATATATATGTGTGTGTGTGCGCGTATATATATATATATATATATATATATATATATATATATATATATTCTCCGCCGAAATCACTTTTAAACCCATTTCCACCTTTTTTTCCCTTCTCTTCCTCTTACTTTTTTTTCACGTTTTTTTACGTTTTTCTCCTTTTCGCCTCTTTTCTGGGCGTATTATTCTTCTTTTTCTTCTTTTTTTTCGTCTAATGCATACCCCATCAGTGCAGCAATGCTTATTCAATACCGCCAGCAGATGGAGACACTGGGGGATAATTTTCTAAGGATTTATACTGATTTTTCCTGTCTGAATTTGTCGCACAGAAAGTTGCAGGCCAAATATGTGTGACATTTCTGCGACTTTAGCTTCTAGAGCATTTTTACAACATTATACATAGGTGCTGAATACATAAAAAGCGACTGTTCAGCGACAGACAAGTCGCATCGGCTGAAAGTAGGCCAGAATGTCAGTCCATGTTGGAGCAGGTTTAGATACAGTCTAAAGTATAGATCTCAAAGTCTGTGCACAGAATTTAGCAAGGGCCTCGCACCTTCTGATGCATCAGGTAGGTGCACAATAGCATAGCCTAACCCTCTGTACTTTGGTCTATATTGATGCGGGACATAGACAGCCAGCTGATGACCAATCCATTAGTGCAATGGATGGCTGGAAGCATTTGTCTTTGCCTTTGCAATACCACAGAAGCAATGCATGGTCAATGTACAGCAATGACACACCTGTGTGAACAGCCAGGAGACCCCCCCCCCCCCCCATGTTATGTTACATAGTTACATAGTTAGTACGGTCGAAAAAAGACATATGTCCATCAAGTTCAACCAGGGAATTAAGGGGTAGGGGTGTGGCGCGATATTGGGGAAGGGATGAGATTTTATATTTCTTCATAAGCATTAATCTTATTTTGTCAATTAGGAACATTCAGCACCCACCCGCTATCAAGGCAGCTGCCTATCATGTCATGCCCTACCTGCACAGGTGTGCTGGCTACTCAAATGATCCAATTAAGGAGGCCATTTAGTCAGCAGCAGCAGAAGTCCTGTGCCTGGACGCTCCAACAGCGGCCAGACACAAGCAGAAGCAGCAGAAGCAGCAGCAGCAGCACCACCTTTTGTTTTTTGGCTGCAGCAGCAAGGCCCACAGGGCTGGCTAGCTGGCTAGCCAGCAAGCAGGTAGCAATGAAAGTAGGAATCTTTCTTTTTAACCCTGTAAGGGGGTGGTGCACTGTACCCGAAGATACTGCCATATCGGGTCAATGCATAGGGCGACGGAAGCAAGCTTCGAAATCGGCCCCCGTTCTCAAAAATCCATTTAATATATGGTCCCCAGATAGGGGACGTATCAGATATTAAACTGATAAGAACAGATACTACACTTGATCTTAGCCAAAAGGCCGAGAAGCGATAACCGTGAAAGGGGCGGGCCCAACAAGGTCCCCTTCATGGGCACTATCACTGCTTGCTGTCAGGGAGGCTGCCAGACAATTTTCCATGCACACTCTGGGCTGGGGGGCAGTCAACCACCAGTACACACAGCAGAACCTAAACCCATACCATTATTGCTAAGCAGCAAGACAGGGGCCCATTGCACTCCCACGGGGCCTTTTTAAATGCAATCCATAACCCGGATTTGCCAGGAACCCTTCTTACTCCTCCTACTTGCATGTGACACTGGGCTTAGGATCTGCATAGGAAACACACACACAAGCACACACCTACCTTTGTTGCCTGCAGATGCCTCCTTGGCTGTCCCCAAACGGTATCAAACCAACACCCACGGGAAGCTGTAAGCATAGAGGACATGCCTGCACCCCATTGGACTTACCTGTGTGGGTTAAATCCGGGTTATTTGACAACCTATGGCGGTGATGGTTCTGCTCAGGCAGAGCAGTGCTGATGCTCCTCATAAAGCTGTCGCTGCTGTGAAGGTTCTAGGTGACATCACAAATCCCTATGGTTACATACACAACAAAGCTGGGTTGTTGTTGTTTACACTCTGCAAGGCCTGTGGAAGTGAGTGACATCATAGCACTGTAGTTCTGAGGGTTCTAGATGGATGCAACAATCTCCTGTTGCTTCTATGAAGGCCATAATAGACGACATCACCAAACAGCTCCATAGTCACATACACAGCAAAGGAGAGATGTTGTTTACACCTAGTGATGTCAGTGGTATTGAGTGACATCACAGCACAGTGCTAAGGCTCCTGGGCCTGGACACAGCAGCGGCTGCAATATCTCAACGGAGAATACGTTTATATATATGTGTGTGTGTGCGCGTATATATATATATATATATATATATATATATATATATATATATATCTCCGCCGAAATCACTTTTAAACCCATTTCCACCTTTTTTTCCCTTCTCTTCCTCTTACTTTTTTTTCACGTTTTTTTACGTTTTTCTCCTTTTCGCCTCTTTTCTGGGCGTATTATTCTTCTTTTTCTTCTTTTTTTTCGTCTAATGCATACCCCATCAGTGCAGCAATGCTTATTCAATACCGCCAGCAGATGGAGACACTGGGGGATAATTTTCTAAGGATTTATACTGATTTTTCCTGTCTGAATTTGTCGCACAGAAAGTTGCAGGCCAAATATGTGTGACATTTCTGCGACTTTAGCTTCTAGAGCATTTTTACAACATTATACATAGGTGCTGAATACATAAAAAGCGACTGTTCAGCGACAGACAAGTCGCATCGGCTGAAAGTAGGCCAGAATGTCAGTCCATGTTGGAGCAGGTTTAGATACAGTCTAAAGTATAGATCTCAAAGTCTGTGCACAGAATTTAGCAAGGGCCTCGCACCTTCTGATGCATCAGGTAGGTGCACAATAGCATAGCCTAACCCTCTGTACTTTGGTCTATATTGATGCGGGACATAGACAGCCAGCTGATGACCAATCCATTAGTGCAATGGATGGCTGGAAGCATTTGTCTTTGCCTTTGCAATACCACAGAAGCAATGCATGGTCAATGTACAGCAATGACACACCTGTGTGAACAGCCAGGAGACCCCCCCCCCCCCCATGTTATGTTACATAGTTACATAGTTAGTACGGTCGAAAAAAGACATATGTCCATCAAGTTCAACCAGGGAATTAAGGGGTAGGGGTGTGGCGCGATATTGGGGAAGGGATGAGATTTTATATTTCTTCATAAGCATTAATCTTATTTTGTCAATTAGGAACATTCAGCACCCACCCGCTATCAAGGCAGCTGCCTATCATGTCATGCCCTACCTGCACAGGTGTGCTGGCTACTCAAATGATCCAATTAAGGAGGCCATTTAGTCAGCAGCAGCAGAAGTCCTGTGCCTGGACGCTCCAACAGCGGCCAGACACAAGCAGAAGCAGCAGAAGCAGCAGCAGCAGCACCACCTTTTGTTTTTTGGCTGCAGCAGCAGCAAGGCCCACAGGGCTGGCTAGCTGGCTAGCCAGCAAGCAGGTAGCAATGAAAGTAGGAATCTTTCTTTTTAACCCTGTAAGGGGGTGGTGCACTGTACCCGAAGATACTGCCATATCGGGTCAATGCATAGGGCGACGGAAGCAAGCTTCGAAATCGGCCCCCGTTCTCAAAAATCCATTTAATATATGGTCCCCAGATAGGGGACGTATCAGATATTAAACTGATAAGAACAGATACTACACTTGATCTTAGCCAAAAGGCCGAGAAGCGATAACCGTGAAAGGGGCGGGCCCAACAAGGTCCCCTTCATGGGCACTATCACTGCTTGCTGTCAGGGAGGCTGCCAGACAATTTTCCATGCACACTCTGGGCTGGGGGGCAGTCAACCACCAGTACACACAGCAGAACCTAAACCCATACCATTATTGCTAAGCAGCAAGACAGGGGCCCATTGCACTCCCACGGGGCCTTTTTAAATGCAATCCATAACCCGGATTTGCCAGGAACCCTTCTTACTCCTCCTACTTGCATGTGACACTGGGCTTAGGATCTGCATAGGAAACACACACACAAGCACACACCTACCTTTGTTGCCTGCAGATGCCTCCTTGGCTGTCCCCAAACGGTATCAAACCAACACCCACGGGAAGCTGTAAGCATAGAGGACATGCCTGCACCCCATTGGACTTACCTTGTGGGTTAAATCCGGGTTATTTGACAACCTATGGCGGTGATGGTTCTGCTCAGGCAGAGCAGTGCTGATGCTCCTCATAAAGCTGTCGCTGCTGTGAAGGTTCTAGGTGACATCACAAATCCCTATGGTTACATACACAACAAAGCTGGGTTGTTGTTGTTTACACTCTGCAAGGCCTGTGGAAGTGAGTGACATCATAGCACTGTAGTTCTGAGGGTTCTAGATGGATGCAACAATCTCCTGTTGCTTCTATGAAGGCCATAATAGACGACATCACCAAACAGCTCCATAGTCACATACACAGCAAAGGAGAGATGTTGTTTACACCTAGTGATGTCAGTGGTATTGAGTGACATCACAGCACAGTGCTAAGGCTCCTGGGCCTGGACACAGCAGCGGCTGCAATATCTCAACGGAGAATACGTTTATATATATGTGTGTGTGTGCGCGTATATATATATATATATATATATATATATATATATATATATATTTCTCCGCCGAAATCACTTTTAAACCCATTTCCACCTTTTTTTCCCTTCTCTTCCTCTTACTTTTTTTTCACGTTTTTTTACGTTTTTCTCCTTTTCGCCTCTTTTCTGGGCGTATTATTCTTCTTTTTCTTCTTTTTTTTCGTCTAATGCATACCCCATCAGTGCAGCAATGCTTATTCAATACCGCCAGCAGATGGAGACACTGGGGATAATTTTCTAAGGATTTATACTGATTTTTCCTGTCTGAATTTGTCGCACAGAAAGTTGCAGGCCAAATATGTGTGACATTTCTGCGACTTTAGCTTCTAGAGCATTTTTACAACATTATACATAGGTGCTGAATACATAAAAAGCGACTGTTCAGCGACAGACAAGTCGCATCGGCTGAAAGTAGGCCAGAATGTCAGTCCATGTTGGAGCAGGTTTAGATACAGTCTAAAGTATAGATCTCAAAGTCTGTGCACAGAATTTAGCAAGGGCCTCGCACCTTCTGATGCATCAGGTAGGTGCACAATAGCATAGCCTAACCCTCTGTACTTTGGTCTATATTGATGCGGGACATAGACAGCCAGCTGATGACCAATCCATTAGTGCAATGGATGGCTGGAAGCATTTGTCTTTGCCTTTGCAATACCACAGAAGCAATGCATGGTCAATGTACAGCAATGACACACCTGTGTGAACAGCCAGGAGACCCCCCCCCCCCCCCATGTTATGTTACATAGTTACATAGTTAGTACGGTCGAAAAAAGACATATGTCCATCAAGTTCAACCAGGGAATTAAGGGGTAGGGGTGTGGCGCGATATTGGGGAAGGGATGAGATTTTATATTTCTTCATAAGCATTAATCTTATTTTGTCAATTAGGAACATTCAGCACCCACCCGCTATCAAGGCAGCTGCCTATCATGTCATGCCCTACCTGCACAGGTGTGCTGGCTACTCAAATGATCCAATTAAGGAGGCCATTTAGTCAGCAGCAGCAGAAGTCCTGTGCCTGGACGCTCCAACAGCGGCCAGACACAAGCAGAAGCAGCAGAAGCAGCAGCAGCAGCACCACCTTTTGTTTTTTGGCTGCAGCAGCAGCAAGGCCCACAGGGCTGGCTAGCTGGCTAGCCAGCAAGCAGGTAGCAATGAAAGTAGGAATCTTTCTTTTTAACCCTGTAAGGGGGTGGTGCACTGTACCCGAAGATACTGCCATATCGGGTCAATGCATAGGGCGACGGAAGCAAGCTTCGAAATCGGCCCCCGTTCTCAAAAATCCATTTAATATATGGTCCCCAGATAGGGGACGTATCAGATATTAAACTGATAAGAACAGATACTACACTTGATCTTAGCCAAAAGGCCGAGAAGCGATAACCGTGAAAGGGGCGGGCCCAACAAGGTCCCCTTCATGGGCACTATCACTGCTTGCTGTCAGGGAGGCTGCCAGACAATTTTCCATGCACACTCTGGGCTGGGGGGCAGTCAACCACCAGTACACACAGCAGAACCTAAACCCATACCATTATTGCTAAGCAGCAAGACAGGGGCCCATTGCACTCCCACGGGGCCTTTTTAAATGCAATCCATAACCCGGATTTGCCAGAAACCCTTCTTACTCCTCCTACTTGCATGTGACACTGGGCTTAGGATCTGCATAGGAAACACACACACAAGCACACACCTACCTTTGTTGCCTGCAGATGCCTCCTTGGCTGTCCCCAAACGGTATCAAACCAACACCCACGGGAAGCTGTAAGCATAGAGGACATGCCTGCACCCCATTGGACTTACCTGTGTGGGTTAAATCCGGGTTATTTGACAACCTATGGCGGTAATGGTTCTGCTCAGGCAGAGCAGTGCTGATGCTCCTCATAAAGCTGTCGCTGCTGTGAAGGTTCTAGGTGACATCACAAATCCCTATGGTTACATACACAACAAAGCTGGGTTGTTGTTGTTTACACTCTGCAAGGCCTGTGGAAGTGAGTGACATCATAGCACTGTAGTTCTGAGGGTTCTAGATGGATGCAACAATCTCCTGTTGCTTCTATGAAGGCCATAATAGACGACATCACCAAACAGCTCCATAGTCACATACACAGCAAAGGAGAGATGTTGTTTACACCTAGTGATGTCAGTGGTATTGAGTGACATCACAGCACAGTGCTAAGGCTCCTGGGCCTGGACACAGCAGCGGCTGCAATATCTCAACGGAGAATACGTTTATATATATGTGTGTGTGTGCGCGTATATATATATATATATATATATATATATATATATATATATATATTTCTCCGCCGAAATCACTTTTAAACCCATTTCCACCTTTTTTTCCCTTCTCTTCCTCTTACTTTTTTTTCACGTTTTTTTACGTTTTTCTCCTTTTCGCCTCTTTTCTGGGCGTATTATTCTTCTTTTTCTTCTTTTTTTTCGTCTAATGCATACCCCATCAGTGCAGCAATGCTTATTCAATACCGCCAGCAGATGGAGACACTGGGGGATAATTTTCTAAGGATTTATACTGATTTTTCCTGTCTGAATTTGTCGCACAGAAAGTTGCAGGCCAAATATGTGTGACATTTCTGCGACTTTAGCTTCTAGAGCATTTTTACAACATTATACATAGGTGCTGAATACATAAAAAGCGACTGTTCAGCGACAGACAAGTCGCATCGGCTGAAAGTAGGCCAGAATGTCAGTCCATGTTGGAGCAGGTTTAGATACAGTCTAAAGTATAGATCTCAAAGTCTGTGCACAGAATTTAGCAAGGGCCTCGCACCTTCTGATGCATCAGGTAGGTGCACAATAGCATAGCCTAACCCTCTGTACTTTGGTCTATATTGATGCGGGACATAGACAGCCAGCTGATGACCAATCCATTAGTGCAATGGATGGCTGGAAGCATTTGTCTTTGCCTTTGCAATACCACAGAAGCAATGCATGGTCAATGTACAGCAATGACACACCTGTGTGAACAGCCAGGAGACCCCCCCCCCCCCCCCCATGTTATGTTACATAGTTACATAGTTAGTACGGTCGAAAAAAGACATATGTCCATCAAGTTCAACCAGGGAATTAAGGGGTAGGGGTGTGGCGCGATATTGGGGAAGGGATGAGATTTTATATTTCTTCATAAGCATTAATCTTATTTTGTCAATTAGGAACATTCAGCACCCACCCGCTATCAAGGCAGCTGCCTATCATGTCATGCCCTACCTGCACAGGTGTGCTGGCTACTCAAATGATCCAATTAAGGAGGCCATTTAGTCAGCAGCAGCAGAAGTCCTGTGCCTGGACGCTCCAACAGCGGCCAGACACAAGCAGAAGCAGCAGAAGCAGCAGCAGCAGCACCACCTTTTGTTTTTTGGCTGCAGCAGCAGCAAGGCCCACAGGGCTGGCTAGCTGGCTAGCCAGCAAGCAGGTAGCAATGAAAGTAGGAATCTTTCTTTTTAACCCTGTAAGGGGGTGGTGCACTGTACCCGAAGATACTGCCATATCGGGTCAATGCATAGGGCGACGGAAGCAAGCTTCGAAATCGGCCCCCGTTCTCAAAAATCCATTTAATATATGGTCCCCAGATAGGGGACGTATCAGATATTAAACTGATAAGAACAGATACTACACTTGATCTTAGCCAAAAGGCCGAGAAGCGATAACCGTGAAAGGGGCGGGCCCAACAAGGTCCCCTTCATGGGCACTATCACTGCTTGCTGTCAGGGAGGCTGCCAGACAATTTTCCATGCACACTCTGGGCTGGGGGGCAGTCAACCACCAGTACACACAGCAGAACCTAAACCCATACCATTATTGCTAAGCAGCAAGACAGGGGCCCATTGCACTCCCACGGGGCCTTTTTAAATGCAATCCATAACCCGGATTTGCCAGGAACCCTTCTTACTCCTCCTACTTGCATGTGACACTGGGCTTAGGATCTGCATAGGAAACACACACACAAGCACACACCTACCTTTGTTGCCTGCAGATGCCTCCTTGGCTGTCCCCAAACGGTATCAAACCAACACCCACGGGAAGCTGTAAGCATAGAGGACATGCCTGCACCCCATTGGACTTACCTGTGTGGGTTAAATCCGGGTTATTTGACAACCTATGGCGGTGATGGTTCTGCTCAGGCAGAGCAGTGCTGATGCTCCTCATAAAGCTGTCGCTGCTGTGAAGGTTCTAGGTGACATCACAAATCCCTATGGTTACATACACAACAAAGCTGGGTTGTTGTTGTTTACACTCTGCAAGGCCTGTGGAAGTGAGTGACATCATAGCACTGTAGTTCTGAGGGTTCTAGATGGATGCAACAATCTCCTGTTGCTTCTATGAAGGCCATAATAGACGACATCACCAAACAGCTCCATAGTCACATACACAGCAAAGGAGAGATGTTGTTTACACCTAGTGATGTCAGTGGTATTGAGTGACATCACAGCACAGTGCTAAGGCTCCTGGGCCTGGACACAGCAGCGGCTGCAATATCTCAACGGAGAATACGTTTATATATATGTGTGTGTGTGCGCGTATATATATATATATATATATATATATATATATATATATATTTCTCCGCCGAAATCACTTTTAAACCCATTTCCACCTTTTTTTCCCTTCTCTTCCTCTTACTTTTTTTTCACGTTTTTTTACGTTTTTCTCCTTTTCGCCTCTTTTCTGGGCGTATTATTCTTCTTTTTCTTCTTTTTTTTCGTCTAATGCATACCCCATCAGTGCAGCAATGCTTATTCAATACCGCCAGCAGATGGAGACACTGGGGGATAATTTTCTAAGGATTTATACTGATTTTTCCTGTCTGAATTTGTCGCACAGAAAGTTGCAGGCCAAATATGTGTGACATTTCTGCGACTTTAGCTTCTAGAGCATTTTTACAACATTATACATAGGTGCTGAATACATAAAAAGCGACTGTTCAGCGACAGACAAGTCGCATCGGCTGAAAGTAGGCCAGAATGTCAGTCCATGTTGGAGCAGGTTTAGATACAGTCTAAAGTATAGATCTCAAAGTCTGTGCACAAAATTTAGCAAGGGCCTCGCACCTTCTGATGCATCAGGTAGGTGCACAATAGCATAGCCTAACCCTCTGTACTTTGGTCTATATTGATGCGGGACATAGACAGCCAGCTGATGACCAATCCATTAGTGCAATGGATGGCTGGAAGCATTTGTCTTTGCCTTTGCAATACCACAGAAGCAATGCATGGTCAATGTACAGCAATGACACACCTGTGTGAACAGCCAGGAGACCCCCCCCCCCCCCCCCATGTTATGTTACATAGTTACATAGTTAGTACGGTCGAAAAAAGACATATGTCCATCAAGTTCAACCAGGGAATTAAGGGGTAGGGGTGTGGCGCGATATTGGGGAAGGGATGAGATTTTATATTTCTTCATAAGCATTAATCTTATTTTGTCAATTAGGAACATTCAGCACCCACCCGCTATCAAGGCAGCTGCCTATCATGTCATGCCCTACCTGCACAGGTGTGCTGGCTACTCAAATGATCCAATTAAGGAGGCCATTTAGTCAGCAGCAGCAGAAGTCCTGTGCCTGGACGCTCCAACAGCGGCCAGACACAAGCAGAAGCAGCAGAAGCAGCAGCAGCAGCACCACCTTTTGTTTTTTGGCTGCAGCAGCAGCAAGGCCCACAGGGCTGGCTAGCTGGCTAGCCAGCAAGCAGGTAGCAATGAAAGTAGGAATCTTTCTTTTTAACCCTGTAAGGGGGTGGTGCACTGTACCCGAAGATACTGCCATATCGGGTCAATGCATAGGGCGACGGAAGCAAGCTTCGAAATCGGCCCCCGTTCTCAAAAATCCATTTAATATATGGTCCCCAGATAGGGGACGTATCAGATATTAAACTGATAAGAACAGATACTACACTTGATCTTAGCCAAAAGGCCGAGAAGCGATAACCGTGAAAGGGGCGGGCCCAACAAGGTCCCCTTCATGGGCACTATCACTGCTTGCTGTCAGGGAGGCTGCCAGACAATTTTCCATGCACACTCTGGGCTGGGGGGCAGTCAACCACCAGTACACACAGCAGAACCTAAACCCATACCATTATTGCTAAGCAGCAAGACAGGGGCCCATTGCACTCCCACGGGGCCTTTTTAAATGCAATCCATAACCCGGATTTGCCAGGAACCCTTCTTACTCCTCCTACTTGCATGTGACACTGGGCTTAGGATCTGCATAGGAAACACACACACAAGCACACACCTACCTTTGTTGCCTGCAGATGCCTCCTTGGCTGTCCCCAAACGGTATCAAACCAACACCCACGGGAAGCTGTAAGCATAGAGGACATGCCTGCACCCCATTGGACTTACCTGTGTGGGTTAAATCCGGGTTATTTGACAACCTATGGCGGTGATGGTTCTGCTCAGGCAGAGCAGTGCTGATGCTCCTCATAAAGCTGTCGCTGCTGTGAAGGTTCTAGGTGACATCACAAATCCCTATGGTTACATACACAACAAAGCTGGGTTGTTGTTGTTTACACTCTGCAAGGCCTGTGGAAGTGAGTGACATCATAGCACTGTAGTTCTGAGGGTTCTAGATGGATGCAACAATCTCCTGTTGCTTCTATGAAGGCCATAATAGACGACATCACCAAACAGCTCCATAGTCACATACACAGCAAAGGAGAGATGTTGTTTACACCTAGTGATGTCAGTGGTATTGAGTGACATCACAGCACAGTGCTAAGGCTCCTGGGCCTGGACACAGCAGCGGCTGCAATATCTCAACGGAGAATACGTTTATATATATGTGTGTGTGTGCGCGTATATATATATATATATATATATATATATATATATATATATTTCTCCGCCGAAATCACTTTTAAACCCATTTCCACCTTTTTTTCCCTTCTCTTCCTCTTACTTTTTTTTCACGTTTTTTTACGTTTTTCTCCTTTTCGCCTCTTTTCTGGGCGTATTATTCTTCTTTTTCTTCTTTTTTTTCGTCTAATGCATACCCCATCAGTGCAGCAATGCTTATTCAATACCGCCAGCAGATGGAGACACTGGGGGATAATTTTCTAAGGATTTATACTGATTTTTCCTGTCTGAATTTGTCGCACAGAAAGTTGCAGGCCAAATATGTGTGACATTTCTGCGACTTTAGCTTCTAGAGCATTTTTACAACATTATACATAGGTGCTGAATACATAAAAAGCGACTGTTCAGCGACAGACAAGTCGCATCGGCTGAAAGTAGGCCAGAATGTCAGTCCATGTTGGAGCAGGTTTAGATACAGTCTAAAGTATAGATCTCAAAGTCTGTGCACAGAATTTAGCAAGGGCCTCGCACCTTCTGATGCATCAGGTAGGTGCACAATAGCATAGCCTAACCCTCTGTACTTTGGTCTATATTGATGCGGGACATAGACAGCCAGCTGATGACCAATCCATTAGTGCAATGGATGGCTGGAAGCATTTGTCTTTGCCTTTGCAATACCACAGAAGCAATGCATGGTCAATGTACAGCAATGACACACCTGTGTGAACAGCCAGGAGACCCCCCCCCCCCCCCCCCCCATGTTATGTTACATAGTTACATAGTTAGTACGGTCGAAAAAAGACATATGTCCATCAAGTTCAACCAGGGAATTAAGGGGTAGGGGTGTGGCGCGATATTGGGGAAGGGATGAGATTTTATATTTCTTCATAAGCATTAATCTTATTTTGTCAATTAGGAACATTCAGCACCCACCCGCTATCAAGGCAGCTGCCTATCATGTCATGCCCTACCTGCACAGGTGTGCTGGCTACTCAAATGATCCAATTAAGGAGGCCATTTAGTCAGCAGCAGCAGAAGTCCTGTGCCTGGACGCTCCAACAGCGGCCAGACACAAGCAGAAGCAGCAGAAGCAGCAGCAGCAGCACCACCTTTTGTTTTTTGGCTGCAGCAGCAGCAAGGCCCACAGGGCTGGCTAGCTGGCTAGCCAGCAAGCAGGTAGCAATGAAAGTAGGAATCTTTCTTTTTAACCCTGTAAGGGAGTGGTGCACTGTACCCGAAGATACTGCCATATCGGGTCAATGCATAGGGCGACGGAAGCAAGCTTCGAAATCGGCCCCCGTTCTCAAAAATCCATTTAATATATGGTCCCCAGATAGGGGACGTATCAGATATTAAACTGATAAGAACAGATACTACACTTGATCTTAGCCAAAAGGCCGAGAAGCGATAACCGTGAAAGGGGCGGGCCCAACAAGGTCCCCTTCATGGGCACTATCACTGCTTGCTGTCAGGGAGGCTGCCAGACAATTTTCCATGCACACTCTGGGCTGGGGGGCAGTCAACCACCAGTACACACAGCAGAACCTAAACCCATACCATTATTGCTAAGCAGCAAGACAGGGGCCCATTGCACTCCCACGGGGCCTTTTTAAATGCAATCCATAACCCGGATTTGCCAGGAACCCTTCTTACTCCTCCTACTTGCATGTGACACTGGGCTTAGGATCTGCATAGGAAACACACACACAAGCACACACCTACCTTTGTTGCCTGCAGATGCCTCCTTGGCTGTCCCCAAACGGTATCAAACCAACACCCACGGGAAGCTGTAAGCATAGAGGACATGCCTGCACCCCATTGGACTTACCTGTGTGGGTTAAATCCGGGTTATTTGACAACCTATGGCGGTGATGGTTCTGCTCAGGCAGAGCAGTGCTGATGCTCCTCATAAAGCTGTCGCTGCTGTGAAGGTTCTAGGTGACATCACAAATCCCTATGGTTACATACACAACAAAGCTGGGTTGTTGTTGTTTACACTCTGCAAGGCCTGTGGAAGTGAGTGACATCATAGCACTGTAGTTCTGAGGGTTCTAGATGGATGCAACAATCTCCTGTTGCTTCTATGAAGGCCATAATAGACGACATCACCAAACAGCTCCATAGTCACATACACAGCAAAGGAGAGATGTTGTTTACACCTAGTGATGTCAGTGGTATTGAGTGACATCACAGCACAGTGCTAAGGCTCCTGGGCCTGGACACAGCAGCGGCTGCAATATCTCAACGGAGAATACGTTTATATATATGTGTGTGTGTGCGCGTATATATATATATATATATATATATATATATATATATATATATATATATATATATATTTCTCCGCCGAAATCACTTTTAAACCCATTTCCACCTTTTTTTCCCTTCTCTTCCTCTTACTTTTTTTTCACGTTTTTTTACGTTTTTCTCCTTTTCGCCTCTTTTCTGGGCGTATTATTCTTCTTTTTCTTCTTTTTTTTCGTCTAATGCATACCCCATCAGTGCAGCAATGCTTATTCAATACCGCCAGCAGATGGAGACACTGGGGGATAATTTTCTAAGGATTTATACTGATTTTTCCTGTCTGAATTTGTCGCACAGAAAGTTGCAGGCCAAATATGTGTGACATTTCTGCGACTTTAGCTTCTAGAGCATTTTTACAATCATTATACATAGGTGCTGAATACATAAAAAGCGACTGTTCAGCGACAGACAAGTCGCATCGGCTGAAAGTAGGCCAGAATGTCAGTCCATGTTGGAGCAGGTTTAGATACAGTCTAAAGTATAGATCTCAAAGTCTGTGCACAGAATTTAGCAAGGGCCTCGCACCTTCTGATGCATCAGGTAGGTGCACAATAGCATAGCCTAACCCTCTGTACTTTGGTCTATATTGATGCGGGACATAGACAGCCAGCTGATGACCAATCCATTAGTGCAATGGATGGCTGGAAGCATTTGTCTTTGCCTTTGCAATACCACAGAAGCAATGCATGGTCAATGTACAGCAATGACACACCTGTGTGAACAGCCAGGAGACCCCCCCCCCCCCCCCCATGTTATGTTACATAGTTACATAGTTAGTACGGTCGAAAAAAGACATATGTCCATCAAGTTCAACCAGGGAATTAAGGGGTAGGGGTGTGGCGCGATATTGGGGAAGGGATGAGATTTTATATTTCTTCATAAGCATTAATCTTATTTTGTCAATTAGGAACATTCAGCACCCACCCGCTATCAAGGCAGCTGCCTATCATGTCATGCCCTACCTGCACAGGTGTGCTGGCTACTCAAATGATCCAATTAAGGAGGCCATTTAGTCAGCAGCAGCAGAAGTCCTGTGCCTGGACGCTCCAACAGCGGCCAGACACAAGCAGAAGCAGCAGAAGCAGCAGCAGCAGCACCACCTTTTGTTTTTTGGCTGCAGCAGCAGCAAGGCCCACAGGGCTGGCTAGCTGGCTAGCCAGCAAGCAGGTAGCAATGAAAGTAGGAATCTTTCTTTTTAACCCTGTAAGGGGGTGGTGCACTGTACCCGAAGATACTGCCATATCGGGTCAATGCATAGGGCGACGGAAGCAAGCTTCGAAATCGGCCCCCGTTCTCAAAAATCCATTTAATATATGGTCCCCAGATAGGGGACGTATCAGATATTAAACTGATAAGAACAGATACTACACTTGATCTTAGCCAAAAGGCCGAGAAGCGATAACCGTGAAAGGGGCGGGCCCAACAAGGTCCCCTTCATGGGCACTATCACTGCTTGCTGTCAGGGAGGCTGCCAGACAATTTTCCATGCACACTCTGGGCTGGGGGGCAGTCAACCACCAGTACACACAGCAGAACCTAAACCCATACCATTATTGCTAAGCAGCAAGACAGGGGCCCATTGCACTCCCACGGGGCCTTTTTAAATGCAATCCATAACCCGGATTTGCCAGGAACCCTTCTTACTCCTCCTACTTGCATGTGACACTGGGCTTAGGATCTGCATAGGAAACACACACACAAGCACACACCTACCTTTGTTGCCTGCAGATGCCTCCTTGGCTGTCCCCAAACGGTATCAAACCAACACCCACGGGAAGCTGTAAGCATAGAGGACATGCCTGCACCCCATTGGACTTACCTGTGTGGGTTAAATCCGGGTTATTTGACAACCTATGGCGGTGATGGTTCTGCTCAGGCAGAGCAGTGCTGATGCTCCTCATAAAGCTGTCGCTGCTGTGAAGGTTCTAGGTGACATCACAAATCCCTATGGTTACATACACAACAAAGCTGGGTTGTTGTTGTTTACACTCTGCAAGGCCTGTGGAAGTGAGTGACATCATAGCACTGTAGTTCTGAGGGTTCTAGATGGATGCAACAATCTCCTGTTGCTTCTATGAAGGCCATAATAGACGACATCACCAAACAGCTCCATAGTCACATACACAGCAAAGGAGAGATGTTGTTTACACCTAGTGATGTCAGTGGTATTGAGTGACATCACAGCACAGTGCTAAGGCTCCTGGGCCTGGACACAGCAGCGGCTGCAATATCTCAACGGAGAATACGTTTATATATATGTGTGTGTGTGCGCGTATATATATATATATATATATATATATATATATATATATATATATATTTCTCCGCCGAAATCACTTTTAAACCCATTTCCACCTTTTTTTCCCTTCTCTTCCTCTTACTTTTTTTTCACGTTTTTTTACGTTTTTCTCCTTTTCGCCTCTTTTCTGGGCGTATTATTCTTCTTTTTCTTCTTTTTTTTCGTCTAATGCATACCCCATCAGTGCAGCAATGCTTATTCAATACCGCCAGCAGATGGAGACACTGGGGGATAATTTTCTAAGGATTTATACTGATTTTTCCTGTCTGAATTTGTCGCACAGAAAGTTGCAGGCCAAATATGTGTGACATTTCTGCGACTTTAGCTTCTAGAGCATTTTTACAACATTATACATAGGTGCTGAATACATAAAAAGCGACTGTTCAGCGACAGACAAGTCGCATCGGCTGAAAGTAGGCCAGAATGTCAGTCCATGTTGGAGCAGGTTTAGATACAGTCTAAAGTATAGATCTCAAAGTCTGTGCACAGAATTTAGCAAGGGCCTCGCACCTTCTGATGCATCAGGTAGGTGCACAATAGCATAGCCTAACCCTCTGTACTTTGGTCTATATTGATGCGGGACATAGACAGCCAGCTGATGACCAATCCATTAGTGCAATGGATGGCTGGAAGCATTTGTCTTTGCCTTTGCAATACCACAGAAGCAATGCATGGTCAATGTACAGCAATGACACACCTGTGTGAACAGCCAGGAGACCCCCCCCCCCCCCCATGTTATGTTACATAGTTACATAGTTAGTACGGTCGAAAAAAGACATATGTCCATCAAGTTCAACCAGGGAATTAAGGGGTAGGGGTGTGGCGCGATATTGGGGAAGGGATGAGATTTTATATTTCTTCATAAGCATTAATCTTATTTTGTCAATTAGGAACATTCAGCACCCACCCGCTATCAAGGCAGCTGCCTATCATGTCATGCCCTACCTGCACAGGTGTGCTGGCTACTCAAATGATCCAATTAAGGAGGCCATTTAGTCAGCAGCAGCAGAAGTCCTGTGCCTGGACGCTCCAACAGCGGCCAGACACAAGCAGAAGCAGCAGAAGCAGCAGCAGCAGCACCACCTTTTGTTTTTTGGCTGCAGCAGCAGCAAGGCCCACAGGGCTGGCTAGCTGGCTAGCCAGCAAGCAGGTAGCAATGAAAGTAGGAATCTTTCTTTTTAACCCTGTAAGGGGGTGGTGCACTGTACCCGAAGATACTGCCATATCGGGTCAATGCATAGGGCGACGGAAGCAAGCTTCGAAATCGGCCCCCGTTCTCAAAAATCCATTTAATATATGGTCCCCAGATAGGGGACGTATCAGATATTAAACTGATAAGAACAGATACTACACTTGATCTTAGCCAAAAGGCCGAGAAGCGATAACCGTGAAAGGGGCGGGCCCAACAAGGTCCCCTTCATGGGCACTATCACTGCTTGCTGTCAGGGAGGCTGCCAGACAATTTTCCATGCACACTCTGGGCTGGGGGGCAGTCAACCACCAGTACACACAGCAGAACCTAAACCCATACCATTATTGCTAAGCAGCAAGACAGGGGCCCATTGCACTCCCACGGGGCCTTTTTAAATGCAATCCATAACCCGGATTTGCCAGGAACCCTTCTTACTCCTCCTACTTGCATGTGACACTGGGCTTAGGATCTGCATAGGAAACACACACACAAGCACACACCTACCTTTGTTGCCTGCAGATGCCTCCTTGGCTGTCCCCAAACGGTATCAAACCAACACCCACGGGAAGCTGTAAGCATAGAGGACATGCCTGCACCCCATTGGACTTACCTGTGTGGGTTAAATCCGGGTTATTTGACAACCTATGGCGGTGATGGTTCTGCTCAGGCAGAGCAGTGCTGATGCTCCTCATAAAG
Source organism: Hyla sarda (assembly GCF_029499605.1). Lineage (NCBI taxonomy): Eukaryota > Metazoa > Chordata > Amphibia > Anura > Hylidae > Hyla > Hyla sarda. The sequence goes on along the minus strand of NW_026607698.1, from coordinate 20,181 downwards.
CTGTCGCTGCTGTGAAGGTTCTAGGTGACATCACAAATCCCTATGGTTACATACACAACAAAGCTGGGTTGTTGTTGTTTACACTCTGCAAGGCCTGTGGAAGTGAGTGACATCATAGCACTGTAGTTCTGAGGGTTCTAGATGGATGCAACAATCTCCTGTTGCTTCTATGAAGGCCATAATAGACGACATCACCAAACAGCTCCATAGTCACATACACAGCAAAGGAGAGATGTTGTTTACACCTAGTGATGTCAGTGGTATTGAGTGACATCACAGCACAGTGCTAAGGCTCCTGGGCCTGGACACAGCAGCGGCTGCAATATCTCAACGGAGAATACGTTTATATATATGTGTGTGTGTGCGCGTATATATATATAAATATATATATATATATATATATATATATTTCTCCGCCGAAATCACTTTTAAACCCATTTCCACCTTTTTTTCCCTTCTCTTCCTCTTACTTTTTTTTCACGTTTTTTTACGTTTTTCTCCTTTTCGCCTCTTTTCTGGGCGTATTATTCTTCTTTTTCTTCTTTTTTTTCGTCTAATGCATACCCCATCAGTGCAGCAATGCTTATTCAATACCGCCAGCAGATGGAGACACTGGGGGATAATTTTCTAAGGATTTATACTGATTTTTCCTGTCTGAATTTGTCGCACAGAAAGTTGCAGGCCAAATATGTGTGACATTTCTGCGACTTTAGCTTCTAGAGCATTTTTACAACATTATACATAGGTGCTGAATACATAAAAAGCGACTGTTCAGCGACAGACAAGTCGCATCGGCTGAAAGTAGGCCAGAATGTCAGTCCATGTTGGAGCAGGTTTAGATACAGTCTAAAGTATAGATCTCAAAGTCTGTGCACAGAATTTAGCAAGGGCCTCGCACCTTCTGATGCATCAGGTAGGTGCACAATAGCATAGCCTAACCCTCTGTACTTTGGTCTATATTGATGCGGGACATAGACAGCCAGCTGATGACCAATCCATTAGTGCAATGGATGGCTGGAAGCATTTGTCTTTGCCTTTGCAATACCACAGAAGCAATGCATGGTCAATGTACAGCAATGACACACGTGTGTGAACAGCCAGGAGACCCCCCCCCCCCCCCCATGTTATGTTACATAGTTACATAGTTAGTACGGTCGAAAAAAGACATATGTCCATCAAGTTCAACCAGGGAATTAAGGGGTAGGGGTGTGGCGCGATATTGGGGAAGGGATGAGATTTTATATTTCTTCATAAGCATTAATCTTATTTTGTCAATTAGGAACATTCAGCACCCACCCGCTATCAAGGCAGCTGCCTATCATGTCATGCCCTACCTGCACAGGTGTGCTGGCTACTCAAATGATCCAATTAAGGAGGCCATTTAGTCAGCAGCAGCAGAAGTCCTGTGCCTGGACGCTCCAACAGCGGCCAGACACAAGCAGAAGCAGCAGAAGCAGCAGCAGCAGCACCACCTTTTGTTTTTTGGCTGCAGCAGCAGCAAGGCCCACAGGGCTGGCTAGCTGGCTAGCCAGCAAGCAGGTAGCAATGAAAGTAGGAATCTTTCTTTTTAACCCTGTAAGGGGGTGGTGCACTGTACCCGAAGATACTGCCATATCGGGTCAATGCATAGGGCGACGGAAGCAAGCTTCGAAATCGGCCCCCGTTCTCAAAAATCCATTTAATATATGGTCCCCAGATAGGGGACGTATCAGATATTAAACTGATAAGAACAGATTTTTTTTTTTTTTTTTTTTTTTTTTTTTTTTTTATAAACCTTCAGGTTTAGACTAAACACCACTTAGATAACGCGTCATTTTTGACTCATGGTGAAGTCTAACTCATCATTAGGTCATTCTTTATTTGTTCAAAGCAAATTCAAAACAAATTCAAATACCATCACCATTACACCCTTACAACATGTCTCCACTTCAAAAATTTCCATATCCCCTCTGCATCTATTTCACCTAATTTCTTTTTATCACGTAAATAAACGGTGTACAACCTATCCAGAATCATTCTTAAACTTCCTTCCACAGTCACATCTTTTCTTTTAAACACATATAAATTTCTAACATCCCACAAGACTTCCTTCACAATCGCCAACAACACAAACAACACCCTTTCATTCTTTCTTCCAATCATACTAAGACCAAACATCACAACCTCATATGACAACCTATTAATCCCAGTCAACTCCTTACACAACAGACCTATCCCTCTCCATACATTCTGAGCCATGTCACAATTCCAAATCACATGCATCACACTTTCAACCCCACTACAATCTTCCCTCGGACATATTTCACTCCTTCCAATACCTCTATTCCTTTGGAACTCTCTTACTGGTAGGGCTCCATGCAAACACTGCCATCCTATCTCTCTCTGTCTATTTGATATTCCATCTGTCATTAAACTCTTCCACACCTTAGACACATCCTGGCCTCTTACCATATTAATCGGACACTCCACCTCACTTGCGGCGACATACCCAAACACATTCTTCTTACTTTCAAACAACTCCTTTCTCACACCAATCAACCTATAACTCTCCAAAAACTTTTCCACATACAAATACCAACTCGGGCACACAAAGGCATAAGGCACTCTCAAATCTCTCTCCAGCCAACCTAATTTGCATAACACACGCCCACCTAAATATCTCAACATACATGCAAAATTCTTTTCTCCTCTCATCATCCTTCTAACCGCAAACACCACATTCACCCCCAAATACACATCTAGATTTGGAAATCCCATTCCACCCTTACTACCATCCTTCATCACAACTTCTCTCCTCACTCTTTCCACTTTTGTACCCCAAAAAAACACAAACAAAATTCTTTTTAACTTCCTTAAAACCATATAACTTGGCGGAAACACTATTGCCACATACAATAAAATAGGCAATATTACACTTTTCACAACCAGCACTTTCCCAACCATAGACAAATCTCTCAACCTCCAAAGACTCAATTTTTTGGACACTCTCTTCTCCACATCATCCCAACTTTCTCTCCCATCCAATCTTTCATCCATTTTAACACCTAAAACCTGAATACCACCTTCAATATTCTTCATACCCACATCCTCACTTCCTTGCATACTACCAAAACATTTATACTCACTTTTGTCCCAATTCACCTTAAACCCAGACGCTCCACAAAACAATCCAACTAGTAACTTTGCCCTTCTCATAACAGCCACAGACTCTCCCAAAATACACACATCATCCATGTAGGCCAAAACTTTGACTTCTCTCCCACCACTCCCTGGAATTTTTAACCCTCTAACACACTTATCCCGCCGCAACATCTCTAATAATGGCTCCATAGCACATATAAAAGCCATAGGGGACAACGGACAACCCTGCCTTACACCAGAACATACTTTCACCTTCTCAGACATCCAACCATTTATCAAAACCTTACTATATACTCCATCATACAGCATCCTTACAACATTTACAAAATCACCCGGGAATCCCATTCTCACTAATACTCTAAACAAAAACCTATGTGACAGGCGATCAAACGCCTTTTCAAAATCTATCGACATCACTCTAACCTCCTGTTTCCTACTCATACTATCCCATAACAAATCTCTCAACAAACACAAATTTTCATTTATTCTTCTCCCAGGCACACCACAAACTTGTTCTTCTCCAATCACCTGCTCAACCACATCTCTCATCCTATTTGTAATTATTTTAGCAAACACCTTATAATCTACATTCAACAAAGTTATCGGCCTCCAATTCCTCACATCATTCACATCACCTTTCTTATAAATCAACACAACCACTCCACTCTTCATACTTTCCACCATTCTCTCATTCCTCCACATATACCTATACACTTCCACCAAATCATCCTTCACAACATCCCAAATCCAAGCATAAAATTCAACAGGCAACCCATCCTCTCCAGGCGTTTTATTTCTTGACATACTATCCACAGTCCTCTTCACTTCCTCCTCTCCAATCTCTCTCATCAGAGTCCCATATTCACTACCATCCACCCTCTTATCAAGCACTCTCAACACTTCATCCTGCAAGTCCTCTTCACATTCTTTTACCGCATACAACTCTTCATAAAAATTTTTAACCACACCCAACACAGCTTTACCTTTAACCAGACAGCCATCATCATCATACACTCTTACCATATCCTCTCTCTTCCCAATAACTTTTTTAAAGAAATATCTCGAACATTTCTCATCTTTCTCTAACTTATCAAGTTTTGCTTGATACATCAACTCTTTACCTTTCTCATTCAACCAATTTTTTAGATCACTCTTCACAACCTCAATCTGCTCACCCACACTCCAGCCATACTTCTTTAACTTATTGAGAAACACCAATCTTTTATTCAACCATTCATACTTCTTCTTCCTCCCAGCATTCCGCTTATATCCCTCTCTTTTAAAGAAAACTTTTGTTTGACCCTTAACCCATTCCCACCAACACAATATATCAGGAAAATCATTCTTTTTCTTACACCAACCCCTATACTTATTAACATATCTATCATACACTCCTTCCACTTCCAACAATTTAACATTTAATTTCCATACACCCCTCCCACTCACACAATCTGCATCCAATACTAACTCACAACACACATACTCATGATCCGAATATCCTACTTTTTCTTGCATATAATTCTTACATAACACACCCTTAGACACAAAACACATATCAAGTCTGGAACTATGACTTCCACTATCAGAATAATATGTATCTAACAAAGGACACACTCCACACGCTTCAGCCACATCCTTTAACTTAAAGTCACACACCATACTTTTAAGAATATTCCCAGATACATCCACATTCCCCTCAATTTCACAGTTGAAATCCCCCACCCACACCAAAGGTATTTTACCCGGCAGAAACCTCTTAATTACCTCCAACAACCCCACCCGCTCCTCCCTCCTTACCGGCGCATACACATTTATCAACCTAAATTTAACCCCCTGCACCTTAACCTCCACCATGATACACCTCCCCTCCTCTATTACCACATAACTACAAACTTCAAACTTAAAGCTCTTAAAAAGCACCCCTACCCCATCATTTCTATTATGCCCAGACACCGACCAAACAGCAGGACCATAAGCCCATTCTCCCTTCCCCGGAATATCATTTAGCCCACATTCCTGCAAACAAATAATGTCCGCTTTTTTCCCTGCCAAGTCCTTCAAAATTACTGACCTTCTGACTTTACTTCTGAAGACTCTAACGTTTATAGAACCGACTAAAAAAGACATACCACCATCTTAACAACCCTAAGGAAGAATTTGACAGAAAAGAAGAAAGTTATTTAGGTAGCTTTCCTCAGCGGTGTGGGAGAAGCTTCTCCCGCAGAGCACGCATCCATGTCGCTCTCAGATAGCGGTTGATACCGATTGTCCGTAGCCACCAGCGTCGACTCCATCTGTCCACCAGAAAGCTTCCTGGCCGTCTTCTTGGGGGGACGAAAAAGATCAAAGTCATCCTCTCTCTCTCTATGTCTCTCCTCACGGTCTTCACCCTCAGAAGAAGACCACTCTTCAATTTGCGGCGACTCCTCAGCCGGGGGACTGGGAGCATCCTCAATCTCCCCTTCTTCCACTTGCACCGCCATTTGCTCCTCCTCCACCACCACTTGCTCCTCCACCACCTTCACTTGCTCCTCTACCACCACAGGACTCTGCACCTCTCCAATAATCACGCTCTCTCTTGCAGGAACCACTGCAGCCGCAGCCGCAGCTGCAGCTGCAGCTGCCCTCCTCCTCTCCACCATTTCCTCTTCCATTCTCCTCTCCTCCTCCCTCCTCTTCAACACTGGACAGTTCTTGTACACATGGCCAGCTTCCCCACATAGGTCACAGGTCCTCGGGTGTGGACATGCACCCGCCTCATGCCCCGGTTGCTTACAGTTCCTGCATTTCTTACTGCCAGGGCAGGCCTCCTTCACATGTCCAAACAATAGACAATTTCTACAGAAAGATGGCTGTCCGTAGTAATAGAGATAACCTCTGAAACCAGCAATGGTAAAGTTCGCCGGAGGGTGCTTAACGCCTCCAATGCAATCTCCATCAAGCCGCAACTTCACAAAGAACTTATACGTGCCATTAAATACACCAATGCTGCTTGTCTGCTTAGTACCACCAGCAATAGACTCACAATAGATGCTCAAGAAGTTCTTAATCATAGAGACATCAACAAACGGATTGTACATGTGGATAAACAAAGTCTTTGTCCCCATTTCAAAAAGGGGATAAAAGGACACATCCCGCAAAACCTCACTTCCACTGTTCCGTTTTAAGCACTCATAAAAGTTCTGGCAGTCAGCATCATATAAGAAGGACACGTCATAAATACCTTGGCGCTTGTTCTCCTGGACACAAAAGAGGTCGCTCAAGGAAAATCCTGCCAGTCGCTCCACAATGGTATGGCCGATGTATTCAATGCTGTTTCTTAGACGATCCGTGGTTAGTACCTTGATGCGTACGGTCTTCTCCACTGCAGACATGTTGGATCCAGCCATCTTTCCAAATCTGTCGGTAACGAGTACCACAGTCTTGATCACCTACGCAGCTAGTCGCGGCGCAGTTCACTCGCACCCTCAGCGCCGACCGAGGCAATAAACCCCGATCTTAGCCAAAAGGCCGAGAAGCGATAACCGTGAAAGGGGCGGGCCCAACAAGGTCCCCTTCATGGGCACTATCACTGCTTGCTGTCAGGGAGGCTGCCAGACAATTTTCCATGCACACTCTGGGCTGGGGGGCAGTCAACCACCAGTACACACAGCAGAACCTAAACCCATACCATTATTGCTAAGCAGCAAGACAGGGGCCCATTGCACTCCCACGGGGCCTTTTTAAATGCAATCCATAACCCGGATTTGCCAGGAACCCTTCTTACTCCTCCTACTTGCATGTGACACTGGGCTTAGGATCTGCATAGGAAACACACACACAAGCACACACCTACCTTTGTTGCCTGCAGATGCCTCCTTGGCTGTCCCCAAACGGTATCAAACCAACACCCACGGGAAGCTGTAAGCATAGAGGACATGCCTGCACCCCATTGGACTTACCTGTGTGGGTTAAATCCGGGTTATTTGACAACCTATGGCGGTGATGGTTCTGCTCAGGCAGAGCAGTGCTGATGCTCCTCATAAAGCTGTCGCTGCTGTGAAGGTTCTAGGTGACATCACAAATCCCTATGGTTACATACACAACAAAGCTGGGTTGTTGTTGTTTACACTCTGCAAGGCCTGTGGAAGTGAGTGACATCATAGCACTGTAGTTCTGAGGGTTCTAGATGGATGCAACAATCTCCTGTTGCTTCTATGAAGGCCATAATAGACGACATCACCAAACAGCTCCATAGTCACATACACAGCAAAGGAGAGATGTTGTTTACACCTAGTGATGTCAGTGGTATTGAGTGACATCACAGCACAGTGCTAAGGCTCCTGGGCCTGGACACAGCAGCGGCTGCAATATCTCAACGGAGAATACGTTTATATATATGTGTGTGTGTGCGCGTATATATATATATATATTTCTCCGCCGAAATCACTTTTAAACCCATTTCCACCTTTTTTTCCCTTCTCTTCCTCTTACTTTTTTTTCACGTTTTTTTACGTTTTTCTCCTTTTCGCCTCTTTTCTGGGCGTATTATTCTTCTTTTTCTTCTTTTTTTTCGTCTAATGCATACCCCATCAGTGCAGCAATGCTTATTCAATACCGCCAGCAGATGGAGACACTGGGGGATAATTTTCTAAGGATTTATACTGATTTTTCCTGTCTGAATTTGTCGCACAGAAAGTTGCAGGCCAAATATGTGTGACATTTCTGCGACTTTAGCTTCTAGAGCATTTTTACAACATTATACATAGGTGCTGAATACATAAAAAGCGACTGTTCAGCGACAGACAAGTCGCATCGGCTGAAAGTAGGCCAGAATGTCAGTCCATGTTGGAGCAGGTTTAGATACAGTCTAAAGTATAGATCTCAAAGTCTGTGCACAGAATTTAGCAAGGGCCTCGCACCTTCTGATGCATCAGGTAGGTGCACAATAGCATAGCCTAACCCTCTGTACTTTGGTCTATATTGATGCGGGACATAGACAGCCAGCTGATGACCAATCCATTAGTGCAATGGATGGCTGGAAGCATTTGTCTTTGCCTTTGCAATACCACAGAAGCAATGCATGGTCAATGTACAGCAATGACACACCTGTGTGAACAGCCAGGAGACCCCCCCCCCCCCCCCCCATGTTATGTTACATAGTTACATAGTTAGTACGGTCGAAAAAAGACATATGTCCATCAAGTTCAACCAGGGAATTAAGGGGTAGGGGTGTGGCGCGATATTGGGGAAGGGATGAGATTTTATATTTCTTCATAAGCATTAATCTTATTTTGTCAATTAGGAACATTCAGCACCCACCCGCTATCAAGGCAGCTGCCTATCATGTCATGCCCTACCTGCACAGGTGTGCTGGCTACTCAAATGATCCAATTAAGGAGGCCATTTAGTCAGCAGCAGCAGAAGTCCTGTGCCTGGACGCTCCAACAGCGGCCAGACACAAGCAGAAGCAGCAGAAGCAGCAGCAGCAGCACCACCTTTTGTTTTTTGGCTGCAGCAGCAGCAAGGCCCACAGGGCTGGCTAGCTGGCTAGCCAGCAAGCAGGTAGCAATGAAAGTAGGAATCTTTCTTTTTAACCCTGTAAGGGGGTGGTGCACTGTACCCGAAGATACTGCCATATCGGGTCAATGCATAGGGCGACGGAAGCAAGCTTCGAAATCGGCCCCCGTTCTCAAAAATCCATTTAATATATGGTCCCCAGATAGGGGACGTATCAGATATTAAACTGATAAGAACAGATACTACACTTGATCTTAGCCAAAAGGCCGAGAAGCGATAACCGTGAAAGGGGCGGGCCCAACAAGGTCCCCTTCATGGGCACTATCACTGCTTGCTGTCAGGGAGGCTGCCAGACAATTTTCCATGCACACTCTGGGCTGGGGGGCAGTCAACCACCAGTACACACAGCAGAACCTAAACCCATACCATTATTGCTAAGCAGCAAGACAGGGGCCCATTGCACTCCCACGGGGCCTTTTTAAATGCAATCCATAACCCGGATTTGCCAGGAACCCTTCTTACTCCTCCTACTTGCATGTGACACTGGGCTTAGGATCTGCATAGGAAACACACACACAAGCACACACCTACCTTTGCTGCCTGCAGATGCCTCCTTGGCTGTCCCCAAACGGTATCAAACCAACACCCACGGGAAGCTGTAAGCATAGAGGACATGCCTGCACCCCATTGGACTTACCTGTGTGGGTTAAATCCGGGTTATTTGACAACCTATGGCGGTGATGGTTCTGCTCAGGCAGAGCAGTGCTGATGCTCCTCATAAAGCTGTCGCTGCTGTGAAGGTTCTAGGTGACATCACAAATCCCTATGGTTACATACACAACAAAGCTGGGTTGTTGTTGTTTACACTCTGCAAGGCCTGTGGAAGTGAGTGACATCATAGCACTGTAGTTCTGAGGGTTCTAGATGGATGCAACAATCTCCTGTTGCTTCTATGAAGGCCATAATAGACGACATCACCAAACAGCTCCATAGTCACATACACAGCAAAGGAGAGATGTTGTTTACACCTAGTGATGTCAGTGGTATTGAGTGACATCACAGCACAGTGCTAAGGCTCCTGGGCCTGGACACAGCAGCGGCTGCAATATCTCAACGGAGAATACGTTTATATATATGTGTGTGTGTGCGCGTATATATATATATATATATATATATATATATATATATATATATATATTTCTCCGCCGAAATCACTTTTAAACCCATTTCCACCTTTTTTTCCCTTCTCTTCCTCTTACTTTTTTTTCACGTTTTTTTACGTTTTTCTCCTTTTCGCCTCTTTTCTGGGCGTATTATTCTTCTTTTTCTTCTTTTTTTTCGTCTAATGCATACCCCATCAGTGCAGCAATGCTTATTCAATACCGCCAGCAGATGGAGACACTGGGGGATAATTTTCTAAGGATTTATACTGATTTTTCCTGTCTGAATTTGTCGCACAGAAAGTTGCAGGCCAAATATGTGTGACATTTCTGCGACTTTATCTTCTAGAGCATTTTTACAACATTATACATAGGTGCTGAATACATAAAAAGCGACTGTTCAGCGACAGACAAGTCGCATCGGCTGAAAGTAGGCCAGAATGTCAGTCCATGTTGGAGCAGGTTTAGATACAGTCTAAAGTATAGATCTCAAAGTCTGTGCACAGAATTTAGCAAGGGCCTCGCACCTTCTGATGCATCAGGTAGGTGCACAATAGCATAGCCTAACCCTCTGTACTTTGGTCTATATTGATGCGGGACATAGACAGCCAGCTGATGACCAATCCATTAGTGCAATGGATGGCTGGAAGCATTTGTCTTTGCCTTTGCAATACCACAGAAGCAATGCATGGTCAATGTACAGCAATGACACACCTGTGTGAACAGCCAGGAGACCCCCCCCCCCCCCCCATGTTATGTTACATAGTTACATAGTTAGTACGGTCGAAAAAAGACATATGTCCATCAAGTTCAACCAGGGAATTAAGGGGTAGGGGTGTGGCGCGATATTGGGGAAGGGATGAGATTTTATATTTCTTCATAAGCATTAATCTTATTTTGTCAATTAGGAACATTCAGCACCCACCCGCTATCAAGGCAGCTGCCTATCATGTCATGCCCTACCTGCACAGGTGTGCTGGCTACTCAAATGATCCAATTAAGGAGGCCATTTAGTCAGCAGCAGCAGAAGTCCTGTGCCTGGACGCTCCAACAGCGGCCAGACACAAGCAGAAGCAGCAGAAGCAGCAGCAGCAGCACCACCTTTTGTTTTTTGGCTGCAGCAGCAGCAAGGCCCACAGGGCTGGCTAGCTGGCTAGCCAGCAAGCAGGTAGCAATGAAAGTAGGAATCTTTCTTTTTAACCCTGTAAGGGGGTGGTGCACTGTACCCGAAGATACTGCCATATCGGGTCAATGCATAGGGCGACGGAAGCAAGCTTCGAAATCGGCCCCCGTTCTCAAAAATCCATTTAATATATGGTCCCCAGATAGGGGACGTATCAGATATTAAACTGATAAGAACAGATACTACACTTGATCTTAGCCAAAAGGCCGAGAAGCGATAACCGTGAAAGGGGCGGGCCCAACAAGGTCCCCTTCATGGGCACTATCACTGCTTGCTGTCAGGGAGGCTGCCAGACAATTTTCCATGCACACTCTGGGCTGGGGGGCAGTCAACCACCAGTACACACAGCAGAACCTAAACCCATACCATTATTGCTAAGCAGCAAGACAGGGGCCCATTGCACTCCCACGGGGCCTTTTTAAATGCAATCCATAACCCGGATTTGCCAGGAACCCTTCTTACTCCTCCTACTTGCATGTGACACTGGGCTTAGGATCTGCATAGGAAACACACACACAAGCACACACCTACCTTTGTTGCCTGCAGATGCCTCCTTGGCTGTCCCCAAACGGTATCAAACCAACACCCACGGGAAGCTGTAAGCATAGAGGACATGCCTGCACCCCATTGGACTTACCTGTGTGGGTTAAATCCGGGTTATTTGACAACCTATGGCGGTGATGGTTCTGCTCAGGCAGAGCAGTGCTGATGCTCCTCATAAAGCTGTCGCTGCTGTGAAGGTTCTAGGTGACATCACAAATCCCTATGGTTACATACACAACAAAGCTGGGTTGTTGTTGTTTACACTCTGCAAGGCCTGTGGAAGTGAGTGACATCATAGCACTGTAGTTCTGAGGGTTCTAGATGGATGCAACAATCTCCTGTTGCTTCTATGAAGGCCATAATAGACGACATCACCAAACAGCTCCATAGTCACATACACAGCAAAGGAGAGATGTTGTTTACACCTAGTGATGTCAGTGGTATTGAGTGACATCACAGCACAGTGCTAAGGCTCCTGGGCCTGGACACAGCAGCGGCTGCAATATCTCAACGGAGAATACGTTTATATATATGTGTGTGTGTGCGCGTATATATATATATATATATATATATATATATATATATATATATATATTTCTCCGCCGAAATCACTTTTAAACCCATTTCCACCTTTTTTTCCCTTCTCTTCCTCTTACTTTTTTTCACGTTTTTTTACGTTTTTCTCCTTTTCGCCTCTTTTCTGGGCGTATTATTCTTCTTTTTCTTCTTTTTTTTCGTCTAATGCATACCCCATCAGTGCAGCAATGCTTATTCAATACCGCCAGCAGATGGAGACACTGGGGGATAATTTTCTAAGGATTTATACTGATTTTTCCTGTCTGAATTTGTCGCACAGAAAGTTGCAGGCCAAATATGTGTGACATTTCTGCGACTTTAGCTTCTAGAGCATTTTTACAACATTATACATAGGTGCTGAATACATAAAAAGCGACTGTTCAGCGACAGACAAGTCGCATCGGCTGAAAGTAGGCCAGAATGTCAGTCCATGTTGGAGCAGGTTTAGATACAGTCTAAAGTATAGATCTCAAAGTCTGTGCACAGAATTTAGCAAGGGCCTCGCACCTTCTGATGCATCAGGTAGGTGCACAATAGCATAGCCTAACCCTCTGTACTTTGGTCTATATTGATGCGGGACATAGACAGCCAGCTGATGACCAATCCATTAGTGCAATGGATGGCTGGAAGCATTTGTCTTTGCCTTTGCAATACCACAGAAGCAATGCATGGTCAATGTACAGCAATGACACACCTGTGTGAACAGCCAGGAGACCCCCCCCCCCCCCCATGTTATGTTACATAGTTACATAGTTAGTACGGTCGAAAAAAGACATATGTCCATCAAGTTCAACCAGGGAATTAAGGGGTAGGGGTGTGGCGCGATATTGGGGAAGGGATGAGATTTTATATTTCTTCATAAGCATTAATCTTATTTTGTCAATTAGGAACATTCAGCACCCACCCGCTATCAAGGCAGCTGCCTATCATGTCATGCCCTACCTGCACAGGTGTGCTGGCTACTCAAATGATCCAATTAAAGAGGCCATTTAGTCAGCAGCAGCAGAAGTCCTGTGCCTGGACGCTCCAACAGCGGCCAGACACAAGCAGAAGCAGCAGAAGCAGCAGCAGCAGCACCACCTTTTGTTTTTTGGCTGCAGCAGCAGCAAGGCCCACAGGGCTGGCTAGCTGGCTAGCCAGCAAGCAGGTAGCAATGAAAGTAGGAATCTTTCTTTTTAACCCTGTAAGGGGGTGGTGCACTGTACCCGAAGATACTGCCATATCGGGTCAATGCATAGGGCGACGGAAGCAAGCTTCGAAATCGGCCCCCGTTCTCAAAAATCCATTTAATATATGGTCCCCAGATAGGGGACGTATCAGATATTAAACTGATAAGAACAGATTTTTTTTTTTTTTTTTATCTAAAGCCGAGGAACGTGCTTTCGATTCACCCAAAGTGCAAGAAAAAGTGCAAACGTGTTACACTAAAAAAACGTGCACAAAGGATGCGGTCTATCGCAAGCCCTTCTCCGATAGGAGAGAGGCCCCCCAACAAACCTTACCCTTCGCCTCCGGACCAAAAGGTACCTGCGAGGTTCCAGGTTCGATGTCCCTTTTCGCCGAAGCTACTAGGAGACCACAAATGCTCCCGGCATCCCCCTTGGCGTTAGCCAAGGTATCTGCCCGCAGAGCCGATTACGGTAGGTACCCTGCGAAGCAGGAGTACCCGGGGTGTTTGCAGGGAGGTGCGGAACCTAATGGCCACACACACCTCCCCTAGACCGCCAGGAGGGACACCCAGAAGGGCTACCGCATCCTGACAAATCCTGTGAACACACAACACGCAAAAAGTGACACAGTGAGACAAAAAAGAAATAAATAAGTGAATGTGTGCAGATATACTGCCCGGACATCCGGCCGGATCTATAAAAATTTCTCTGATCCTAGCCAGAAGGCCGGGAATCAAGAGGTGAGTGCCACAAGGTGAAGAGATTATGGTGCCCGTGCTTCAACTCAGTGAGCCTATTCTCCCAGTGAGTTTCGGCACCTCGGGGTCACCACTCCCCGAGGCACAAAAGTACCTCGGCTCTAGACCCTCTCAGCCTCATGGCGAGACCCGGAGGGAACAGGTCACATCGGGGCAGCCGTCGAGCTGATTCCTCAGAACCAGCCCCGGAAAGCCCTGGTACACCTGCATCCTCCATGCAGCACCCATCCCCACCAGCATGAAAACTGATAAGAACAGATACTACACTTGATCTTAGCCAAAAGGCCGAGAAGCGATAACCGTGAAAGGGGCGGGCCCAACAAGGTCCCCTTCATGGGCACTATCACTGCTTGCTGTCAGGGAGGCTGCCAGACAATTTTCCATGCACACTCTGGGCTGGGCGGCAGTCAACCACCAGTACACACAGCAGAACCTAAACCCATACCATTATTGCTAAGCAGCAAGACAGGGGCCCATTGCACTCCCACGGGGCCTTTTTAAATGCAATCCATAACCCGGATTTGCCAGGAACCCTTCTTACTCCTCCTACTTGCATGTGACACTGGGCTTAGGATCTGCATAGGAAACACACACACAAGCACACACCTACCTTTGTTGCCTGCAGATGCCTCCTTGGCTGTCCCCAAACGGTATCAAACCAACACCCACGGGAAGCTGTAAGCATAGAGGACATGCCTGCACCCCATTGGACTTACCTGTGTGGGTTAAATCCGGGTTATTTGACAACCTATGGCGGTGATGGTTCTGCTCAGGCAGAGCAGTGCTGATGCTCCTCATAAAGCTGTCGCTGCTGTGAAGGTTCTAGGTGACATCACAAATCCCTATGGTTACATACACAACAAAGCTGGGTTGTTGTTGTTTACACTCTGCAAGGCCTGTGGAAGTGAGTGACATCATAGCACTGTAGTTCTGAGGGTTCTAGATGGATGCAACAATCTCCTGTTGCTTCTATGAAGGCCATAATAGACGACATCACCAAACAGCTCCATAGTCACATACACAGCAAAGGAGAGATGTTGTTTACACCTAGTGATGTCAGTGGTATTGAGTGACATCACAGCACAGTGCTAAGGCTCCTGGGCCTGGACACAGCAGCGGCTGCAATATCTCAACGGAGAATACGTTTATATATATGTGTGTGTGTGCGCGTATATATATATATATATATATATATATATATATATATTTCTCCGCCGAAATCACTTTTAAACCCATTTCCACCTTTTTTTCCCTTCTCTTCCTCTTACTTTTTTTTCACGTTTTTTTACGTTTTTCTCCTTTTCGCCTCTTTTCTGGGCGTATTATTCTTCTTTTTCTTCTTTTTTTTCGTCTAATGCATACCCCATCAGTGCAGCAATGCTTATTCAATACCGCCAGCAGATGGAGACACTGGGGGATAATTTTCTAAGGATTTATACTGATTTTTCCTGTCTGAATTTGTCGCACAGAAAGTTGCAGGCCAAATATGTGTGACATTTCTGCGACTTTAGCTTCTAGAGCATTTTTACAACATTATACATAGGTGCTGAATACATAAAAAGCGACTGTTCAGCGACAGACAAGTCGCATCGGCTGAAAGTAGGCCAGAATGTCAGTCCATGTTGGAGCAGGTTTAGATACAGTCTAAAGTATAGATCTCAAAGTCTGTGCACAGAATTTAGCAAGGGCCTCGCACCTTCTGATGCATCAGGTAGGTGCACAATAGCATAGCCTAACCCTCTGTACTTTGGTCTATATTGATGCGGGACATAGACAGCCAGCTGATGACCAATCCATTAGTGCAATGGATGGCTGGAAGCATTTGTCTTTGCCTTTGCAATACCACAGAAGCAATGCATGGTCAATGTACAGCAATGACACACCTGTGTGAACAGCCAGGAGACCCCCCCCCCCCCCCATGTTATGTTACATAGTTACATAGTTAGTACGGTCGAAAAAAGACATATGTCCATCAAGTTCAACCAGGGAATTAAGGGGTAGGGGTGTGGCGCGATATTGGGGAAGGGATGAGATTTTATATTTCTTCATAAGCATTAATCTTATTTTGTCAATTAGGAACATTCAGCACCCACCCGCTATCAAGGCAGCTGCCTATCATGTCATGCCCTACCTGCACAGGTGTGCTGGCTACTCAAATGATCCAATTAAGGAGGCCATTTAGTCAGCAGCAGCAGAAGTCCTGTGCCTGGACGCTCCAACAGCGGCCAGACACAAGCAGAAGCAGCAGAAGCAGCAGCAGCACCACCTTTTGTTTTTTGGCTGCAGCAGCAGCAAGGCCCACAGGGCTGGCTAGCTGGCTAGCCAGCAAGCAGGTAGCAATGAAAGTAGGAATCTTTCTTTTTAACCCTGTAAGGGGGTGGTGCACTGTACCCGAAGATACTGCCATATCGGGTCAATGCATAGGGCGACGGAAGCAAGCTTCGAAATCGGCCCCCGTTCTCAAAAATCCATTTAATATATGGTCCCCAGATAGGGGACGTATCAGATATTAAACTGATAAGAACAGATACTACACTTGATCTTAGCCAAAAGGCCGAGAAGCGATAACCGTGAAAGGGGCGGGCCCAACAAGGTCCCCTTCATGGGCACTATCACTGCTTGCTGTCAGGGAGGCTGCCAGACAATTTTCCATGCACACTCTGGGCTGGGGGGCAGTCAACCACCAGTACACACAGCAGAACCTAAACCCATACCATTATTGCTAAGCAGCAAGACAGGGGCCCATTGCACTCCCACGGGGCCTTTTTAAATGCAATCCATAACCCGGATTTGCCAGGAACCCTTCTTACTCCTCCTACTTGCATGTGACACTGGGCTTAGGATCTGCATAGGAAACACACACACAAGCACACACCTACCTTTGTTGCCTGCAGATGCCTCCTTGGCTGTCCCCAAACGGTATCAAACCAACACCCACGGGAAGCTGTAAGCATAGAGGACATGCCTGCACCCCATTGGACTTACCTGTGTGGGTTAAATCCGGGTTATTTGACAACCTATGGCGGTGATGGTTCTGCTCAGGCAGAGCAGTGCTGATGCTCCTCATAAAGCTGTCGCTGCTGTGAAGGTTCTAGGTGACATCACAAATCCCTATGGTTACATACACAACAAAGCTGGGTTGTTGTTGTTTACACTCTGCAAGGCCTGTGGAAGTGAGTGACATCATAGCACTGTAGTTCTGAGGGTTCTAGATGGATGCAACAATCTCCTGTTGCTTCTATGAAGGCCATAATAGACGACATCACCAAACAGCTCCATAGTCACATACACAGCAAAGGAGAGATGTTGTTTACACCTAGTGATGTCAGTGGTATTGAGTGACATCACAGCACAGTGCTAAGGCTCCTGGGCCTGGACACAGCAGCGGCTGCAATATCTCAACGGAGAATACGTTTATATATATGTGTGTGTGTGCGCGTATATATATATATATATATATATATATATATATATATATATATATATATATATTTCTCCGCCGAAATCACTTTTAAACCCATTTCCACCTTTTTTTCCCTTCTCTTCCTCTTACTTTTTTTTCACGTTTTTTTACGTTTTTCTCCTTTTCGCCTCTTTTCTGGGCGTATTATTCTTCTTTTTCTTCTTTTTTTTCGTCTAATGCATACCCCATCAGTGCAGCAATGCTTATTCAATACCGCCAGCAGATGGAGACACTGGGGGATAATTTTCTAAGGATTTATACTGATTTTTCCTGTCTGAATTTGTCGCACAGAAAGTTGCAGGCCAAATATGTGTGACATTTCTGCGACTTTAGCTTCTAGAGCATTTTTACAACATTATACATAGGTGCTGAATACATAAAAAGCGACTGTTCAGCGACAGACAAGTCGCATCGGCTGAAAGTAGGCCAGAATGTCAGTCCATGTTGGAGCAGGTTTAGATACAGTCTAAAGTATAGATCTCAAAGTCTGTGCACAGAATTTAGCAAGGGCCTCGCACCTTCTGATGCATCAGGTAGGTGCACAATAGCATAGCCTAACCCTCTGTACTTTGGTCTATATTGATGCGGGACATAGACAGCCAGCTGATGACCAATCCATTAGTGCAATGGATGGCTGGAAGCATTTGTCTTTGCCTTTGCAATACCACAGAAGCAATGCATGGTCAATGTACAGCAATGACACACCTGTGTGAACAGCCAGGAGACCCCCCCCCCCCCCCCCCCCATGTTATGTTACATAGTTACATAGTTAGTACGGTCGAAAAAAGACATATGTCCATCAAGTTCAACCAGGGAATTAAGGGGTAGGGGTGTGGCGCGATATTGGGGAAGGGATGAGATTTTATATTTCTTCATAAGCATTAATCTTATTTTGTCAATTAGGAACATTCAGCACCCACCCGCTATCAAGGCAGCTGCCTATCATGTCATGCCCTACCTGCACAGGTGTGCTGGCTACTCAAATGATCCAATTAAGGAGGCCATTTAGTCAGCAGCAGCAGAAGTCCTGTGCCTGGACGCTCCAACAGCGGCCAGACACAAGCAGAAGCAGCAGAAGCAGCAGCAGCAGCACCACCTTTTGTTTTTTGGCTGCAGCAGCAGCAAGGCCCACAGGGCTGGCTAGCTGGCTAGCCAGCAAGCAGGTAGCAATGAAAGTAGGAATCTTTCTTTTTAACCCTGTAAGGGGGTGGTGCACTGTACCCGAAGATACTGCCATATCGGGTCAATGCATAGGGCGACGGAAGCAAGCTTCGAAATCGGCCCCCGTTCTCAAAAATCCATTTAATATATGGTCCCCAGATAGGGGACGTATCAGATATTAAACTGATAAGAACAGATACTACACTTGATCTTAGCCAAAAGGCCGAGAAGCGATAACCGTGAAAGGGGCGGGCCCAACAAGGTCCCCTTCATGGGCACTATCACTGCTTGCTGTCAGGGAGGCTGCCAGACAATTTTCCATGCACACTCTGGGCTGGGGGGCAGTCAACCACCAGTACACACAGCAGAACCTAAACCCATACCATTATTGCTAAGCAGCAAGACAGGGGCCCATTGCACTCCCACGGGGCCTTTTTAAATGCAATCCATAACCCGGATTTGCCAGGAACCCTTCTTACTCCTCCTACTTGCATGTGACACTGGGCTTAGGATCTGCATAGGAAACACACACACAAGCACACACCTACCTTTGTTGCCTGCAGATGCCTCCTTGGCTGTCCCCAAACGGTATCAAACCAACACCCACGGGAAGCTGTAAGCATAGAGGACATGCCTGCACCCCATTGGACTTACCTGTGTGGGTTAAATCCGGGTTATTTGACAACCTATGGCGGTGATGGTTCTGCTCAGGCAGAGCAGTGCTGATGCTCCTCATAAAGCTGTCGCTGCTGTGAAGGTTCTAGGTGACATCACAAATCCCTATGGTTACATACACAACAAAGCTGGGTTGTTGTTGTTTACACTCTGCAAGGCCTGTGGAAGTGAGTGACATCATAGCACTGTAGTTCTGAGGGTTCTAGATGGATGCAACAATCTCCTGTTGCTTCTATGAAGGCCATAATAGACGACATCACCAAACAGCTCCATAGTCACATACACAGCAAAGGAGAGATGTTGTTTACACCTAGTGATGTCAGTGGTATTGAGTGACATCACAGCACAGTGCTAAGGCTCCTGGGCCTGGACACAGCAGCGGCTGCAATATCTCAACGGAGAATACGTTTATATATATGTGTGTGTGTGCGCGTATATATATATATATATATATATATATATATATATATATATATATATATTTCTCCGCCGAAATCACTTTTAAACCCATTTCCACCTTTTTTTCCCTTCTCTTCCTCTTACTTTTTTTTCACGTTTTTTTACGTTTTTCTCCTTTTCGCCTCTTTTCTGGGCGTATTATTCTTCTTTTTCTTCTTTTTTTTCGTCTAATGCATACCCCATCAGTGCAGCAATGCTTATTCAATACCGCCAGCAGATGGAGACACTGGGGGATAATTTTCTAAGGATTTATACTGATTTTTCCTGTCTGAATTTGTCGCACAGAAAGTTGCAGGCCAAATATGTGTGACATTTCTGCGACTTTAGCTTCTAGAGCATTTTTACAACATTATACATAGGTGCTGAATACATAAAAAGCGACTGTTCAGCGACA